>NC_143551.1:158297500-158597500 GCF_054136105.1 Typopeltis vanoorti
ACATCTTCAGATGGGATGAAAACTTCGTACATTTCAATGCCAAAAAAACTTAAGCCTGCATTATTAGCAGGGTTTATTCTGCCGGAGACTCGGGTTTTTCATCCCGCATACAGAAAAATCGGCCCTTCAGAACACTCGCAATTTACAGACAAAAAATACTAGTTGTGATAGTGGTGGAGGTGGACGGTAGATGGTGTTGATGGAGATGAGTCTTCGGATTCCTTGGAGATGTCACGAATAATAATAATAATAATAATAATAATTATTATTATTATTATTATTATCCTCAAGAAAGATCCTACACCTCTCCCTCTTACTTTACATAATGTTCCAGTTTCCTCTGCTCAGCTTTCTCTTCTTGGCGTTGACTCTCACATCCAATTTATCCTGGCACAAACATTATATACATAGCCTTCCCATTCTAAAAAGCATCGAGTTTTTTTTCGTTCTAAACATTACTTCTCTTCCTCTCGACTCTTACCTTTATAGGCTGCAGATCCGACCAACATTGCACTGTTATTCCTTCATTTGGGGTGAAGAACCCAAGACCTCCAGAATTCTTAATCATATTCAGAAGAGGACATTCCTCTTAATTGATGACTCTTCCTCACAGACACCCTTCAATCACTTTCCCACATGCGTTCCGTTTCTACGCTGTGCCTTTTCTATGAGTACTTTCATAGGCATTGCTCCTCAGAATTTATTTCCCTACCTTTCCTTCACATTCTTCTCCACTGGCCAACACCCACACACTGCTCAGCTCCAAACATACTGAACAAATTTTATTATCATCCTTCATTCAATCCACCTTTATTCTTCGGAACAATCTCCACTCTAATGTGTTTTTTTTCCGACGAAAGATTACATTCGTCTTGATTTACTTACTGGTTTATGGATATGATATAAGAAATCAACATCTATGATGGCGCAGAGATAGAGACGATGCTTTGGTATCAAAATATCTCCATTCAGATCTCATCCAGGAAGCATAGAATGTTTATACTCATCTTCAGTGGAAAAGCTCTTAAGATGAGTAAGGCACCATCATATGACGTTGGAAGGAGGTTGCCTGAGAGAGAGTCGCGATATTTCTTCCAGTGAATGAACAAATCAGCCAAATACGAGTAACACACGTAACAAATAAAGCACACTATAATAATAGGATTAATTGCCCTATTATAGCATTAATGAGATTTATATGAACTCAAGTTACTTTGTCGTGACAGCCGTTGAGTTTAATACTTCAGAGCGAAGGTGAGATAAGGCGATAAATCTCATTACAGAATGTTGGCAGTCAAATAGTCAAGGCTAGTAGTTAAACAAATAAATCTTAAATTCTTCACGAAGTAACTTATTTCTGTATTTACGGCCTTCTACTAAGTATAGTTCGAGGTTCTCTTCTTAATCACTTTAAGCATGAAACTAGAAGGTTACCATTCAAAATTGTTAGCCTTCGGATCGATGTTCCAGTTTGCTGATCACAAGACATGCTTTTCCTATCTTGTAACATTAATGGATGCCCAAAATAAGGATAAATATTAGCATGGTCAACAGAGTAAAGAGAAAAACTGATTTAGACCAAGAGTGGAGAAATCTTGTTCGAAGTTATAAAAGATTAATCTTAAAATTTCTTCAAAAATTTCTTGAACGATTAATCTTTTAAGAAATAAACGGAAGTAGTTAGAAACAGAGATAGTTACTACAGGCTCTGTCGATGGGATATGAATATTTTAAAAAAGTATGATAGGATGGTCAGGGAGTAAGAGCGCCAAATTTAACGATGTTTATTTATTTTTGTATCCTTGCACTATTTGGTTTATAATGGCCTTCGGTAAGCGAACTAAGGTCTGATCAAAATCAGCATTTCACTTGTGCCCGTGCGATCGCGAGAGAACAGTTTGTAGAACGCGATGCAAACTTTATTGCTGACGTTTGTTTCTAGCTTTAGTCAAGTAGTTAGCATTGTGATAGATCAACGGAGTTTAATGGGAGTATTTCGTGACTTTCGTTCATTAATTTGATGCCATTCTTTTAGAAGTTGCAAATGTACACTTCAGGCTATTCGCGCTCTTTCTCTTTTGTAAAGTTGTGCCACAAACTGGAGTTTCCTAATCATTCCAGATTCTGCTTAAGAGATTCAAAATTAAAATGTAATAACAGTAAAAGGAATGGACTTTGAAACTTAAAAAAAGCATTTTTCGGAGTGTTAGAGGAAATGTGTGCGTATTCCGTCACCCACCAACGCATTACCACGATTTTACAAGTGTATGTATACTAAACATCTTAAGAGAACGGAGAATATTAAGACAGACGTGATAGATTAATTTTTATCGATGTTTAATAATTTAACTAATTTTCATCAGTCTTTACCGCTAGATGTCGTCTAGTCTTTTAGATATTGAAAGTAACCGAAAGCTTGGTGAACGATCGAAAACTTCAAAAGAAATAAATAGTACATCAGTTGCAACTTTGTTTATCAGTGATTCTGTGGGTGATAAACTGCCAATTTATTCAATCCCGTAATTCTATCGATGAAATTGCAGTCCGGTGATGTCTTAGAGCTTTGATGACTGACTATATTGATGCGATTTCAAGAAAAATGTGAACTTTTATCTTCTTTGAGTGTTCGTGGGATGCACTTTATCATAAATCCCATAGAAAGAAAATAAATGTAGTAGATACGTTTAGCATTCATATATAAACAATACTAGGAACTATTATTACGAAATGCAGCATCAAGTTAAAGAACAGGCAAAGATTTATTTTTATCGGAGGAGCGAAAAAAAAAAGAGGAAGAATTTGAATAAAGTTGATAAGTTTGCGAAGATAATTGCGATTCTGAGTTTTTATTAATAGTCAAACAGACTTAGAAAGAAATGTCATCTCATGAATAATAATTATTATATCCTAATATTCATATAGCTATTTGTGAATATGTATGGGAGTCAGCTGTTGCATTTTCGGTTGTAGTTTTAATACTCAGGACGCAAGGTCATAAAATATTTCGCCTTTCTCCCATTCAGAAACATTAAGAATTGATATATGTGTTCATTTGTTGCGTTTAGAAAACTTAATAACTCTTCAGGAACAAAATGCGACTTACAACGCCATTATTTTTCCGAAGCAATCATTGGACAGAACGTTTTTATGTCATCGACAGTGGCGCCACGACTAACTTTAACGGTCATTATTTACAGATGTAAAATATTCTGACAACTACATTTTACCCCTCTGATGGATAATTTCAAACTTTACGAAATAAAAACGTTGCATAAAACGCATCTTGGAGAGTAAATATATTACGCCCAAGTAGTGTTCTTAATGGCTGATATATTCGCACGCCTTAAATTAATGCGAATTCCATTTATTCACTTCGGTAAATGTATAAATAATGGACAACTCTCATCCCAATGGAGATGTGTTCAGAAAGTTAATACGGTGTTTGGTTTAAGAGTATCTCCATTACGACTAAATATTTGATGGTCTCGTTGGAGATTACTGAAAAGAAATTCTTAGGGGAGGGAGGGTAAGCCTACCGATATTATAAATCCATCTACAGTGGTATACGAGATTACAGAATACGCACAGAGGAAGTGGAAAGAAAATCCATTCTGCTTGGATTCATCTATTCGAAACTTATATATAAAATCATTTGGATAATGATAAAAAAATTTATATATTATTTCTACTTCCAATTTTTGAAATCATCTATGAATTATTCTTAATTTTATTGTACTTATTGTTGCTGATGATGAAATACGCTCAGGGGCTTTCGTAACATTTTCACATCCTGTGCAGTAATAGCAGTCTGGTAAGAAATCTGTTTTTACTTTCATTTCGTATAAAACACGAAAAAATTCAGATTATTTTTCCAATACGTCGATTGCGCGAGCAAGCAGCAGATACAAAAAACAATCTTTTTTATTTACTTTACTTCAGTGTGATTTGCGAAGAATATGGCTGTCTGCTAGGAAGAAGTTACCAGGAAAGAAGAAAAAAGACGAGTTAAGGTTGGTCTATTTGTTATCAAAAAAAAAAAAAAACTGAAACAAATAAAAAAAAATAATACTGGATTTTCATTATTTTTAAATCAAACAATTTGTCATTATAGTTGCTAATTAGGATTACGATATCACTGCGCAATTGTTTTTTTTATTAAAAACAATGGTTTCATCTATTACAACAAAAGTTATAACAATCTTAAAAGATCCATCTTTTTGACCAAATATTAAAGATGATGATAAAAAAGAAAAAAGAAAAAAGAAAGGAAAAAGAGGAAAATAACTTTCCCTTTTAACAGTCTCTTCCAAATGTCTATTCGAAAAAAAAAATGTTTTAAAGAAATTATTGTTCTGAAGTCAAATATTAAGGTACCATTTTAATACCCTACATCGCAGGAATCTCAGTTTAAAAGAAATAAACATAAAAATTTCTTTCAAATCAGTTCGGAGGGTAAAATGTTCTGAGTTCTCTAAAATAAAATGCCCCCCCCCCCTCTTTCCCTTCTGAAAACACCGTGACGCCTGAACAAGTTTTGTTACTGTAGCAAACAATACATTGGTCAAACCGGAAGAATTTTGAAAATCGGACAAAAATGAACTCATAAGCGACGTTGAATACAAAAGTAAAGAAAAAACTTTAGAGAATCCCATGAGAATGCAACCACTTGAGATTCGCCAAATTTCTCCATGGCATTTGTCCAGAGATGGGTGATATATGAGAGTAGATCTCCTGTGATCGGCAGCGACGGAATCCGTACTAGTGGTCACTTAATAGCTGGGTACCTTCAAGGTAGTGTAGGAGTTGAGAATTGATGGTTTCTC
Source organism: Typopeltis vanoorti (assembly GCF_054136105.1). Classification (NCBI taxonomy): domain Eukaryota; kingdom Metazoa; phylum Arthropoda; class Arachnida; order Uropygi; family Thelyphonidae; genus Typopeltis; species Typopeltis vanoorti. The sequence goes on from NC_143551.1 coordinate 158,302,324, forward strand.
CATCACTTTAGATAGAACTGATGTGAGTGAGATAGGACGGTAGTTAGATGACAGTGAATTGTCAACCTTTTTAGGAATGGGTTGAATATAGGCCAATTTCCAGGCTTTGGGATATATACCATTGCAGTAGGAGAGTATGTATAGGTGGCATAGGATAGGAGTCAATTCTGATGCACAGACCTTAAGGACAATTGGAGGAATGCCATCAAGATGCATACGTAAAAGACTTTTTTGTGTCTAATTTAGACAATACGTTTCTGATATCTTTCTGGCAAAGCATTTTGTCCATTCAAATTCTGTTTTGGAAGCATTGATAATTTTCTTGCATCTATTTCGGGCTTCAGTATAAGCACTGAAGGTGGACGGAGTTCTTAATTTGAGCCAGTTGTGGTATGCTTGAATTTTCATTTGTACAGCCTTGGCACATCTTTTGGAGTACCAGGGTTTAGATAGGGGACGGCAATTCAGAGAAGTGGGGAATGTTTGTTTCCATGCCAGTGAGGATTACTTTGGTGATACATTCGGTGCCTATGTTTGGATTGGAAGAAACAATAGTAGTCCAATCATGGGAATGAAGCATAGTAGTCTCGGATGCTGTCCCACTTGACACTGTTATAATGCTTACCTACTCTTGTATGTAAGTGGTTGAGTAAGCGTTGTTGCATGGGGAAAGAGATGAGCACTAGATTATCGTCAGAATTACCCAGCTGGGATCACTACATTCACTGCATATTTGGAAGGTAAGAAAGAGATCTAGTGTATTTGGGGAGTGGTTCGGGTTATCTGGTATTCTGGTTGACATGTGAACAATTTGTGTAAGGTCATTAGTGATGGCAAATGTTTCATCATCTCTGTGTGCATGATCCGTCCAACTGGAGAAGGAAAGCCAATTAATGTAATGGACATTAAAATCTCCTGGAGGATGATTTCGCTGTTAGGAAAGCGGGACTGGAGAAAATCAATTTTTAAGGAGAGGAAATTAAAGAGCTCAGAGTGGTTGGTGGCATTAGGAGAGACAGCAGATGAATTTGACTCAGATTACTTTTATTTAATTTGATTTCATTTTAATATTCCCAGCTTTACAACAGTTGCGCATTGCTAATCTATTGGCTCTCCTAACTTTGTAGACAGTAGTTGCTTTTGTTTGTTAAATGAAGAACTGGAGTTTCATAGAGAAATCTCTGAGATTAAAAAATAATAAAAAAGAAACATAAGGCCTGCAACACATCCCTTTTATGATTGTTGGAGAATAAGTTATTATGTTATAGATTTTAGTTGAGTTCTAACAATTCGTAGCTGCGTATTAAGATTGGATTACATTAGCTCCTTTGAATGGAGAGAACTAGGTTCGTATCCCGTATGGCATGCAGAGAACCTTTATAAAAACTGGAGAACACTTTTCAGCTTGGTTACGAAATAAATCATTGCACTAGGCAAGACATTATTTTTTTGGTTGAATTAATGTAGACGTCATATATTTCCTATATACAAATGATCTATTAAAAGATTCTAGATCATTTGTAGATACAGACGGCCTTTTCAAAATTAATTATACTTGACAATAAATTATATTCTTGTTCAATTCCTTTATCCAAATATTATTAATTGCAAGTGAGTTAAACATTGAAATGCATTGTTTGCTACTGGATTACATGGCTCGAAAAAGGTCAACTTTTGCAAATCGCTATCTTTTCGTAGTTGGGTCTCCATTCGACTTTGAGCACGTAGCTTAAGTTTAACTATAATTTAATTATATTCTCATCAATATGAAAAAATTGAACAAATTTGTTTGTAAAATATATCGAGTATGCAATTTTTCAACGCAAACATACAGCAGAAAATAAGTAATTCAGCGCAACATATTACATTTAATGAATTAATAAAATGATTAAAATCGCAAAAAAATTAAATTACTCAGTACGATTCATATAAAACATATAGTGAAAAGCTAATCCCACATATGGAATAGATATCGGGAAGTGCTTTATATGGAACCCGATGGCATAATACCGCAACATCAAGTACGTATTGTTTATGCAGAGACAAGTAGTAATTACGTTACTATTAAAGCCTTGATAATTGTCATCTGATATTATCACAGCGGCTGAAATGTTTGTAAACACTTGTCTTGCAACACGAACAGCACATTCTAATTCTCCGATAATTATGTTGCGTTTTATCCCGTCTAGAATGAGATGATCTTCTCGATTTTCACATTTATAGTTGGGAATGCGTGACGAGAAAGCCTTCCATCAGAACCAGATGTACAGAAATCAATTTTGATGGCATTATTCGAAGAACCAAAAATTGCTTTCCAAAGCAATCAGCAACAATTTCTCTCTTTAGCAGTTCCCATAGTAACCGTTTTAAGTCCAAAGGCTGCTTAATCCGCGGTGTTCTTACTGGTCAGTGTACAGCTGGTAGTGATATTATCAAGAATGTGGCCATACTTATGTTCTTAGTCGTTACACAAGGAAAACAAAAAATATAATATCTTTTTTTTTTATTTTGATAATCTGGTTGAGAATGTATACAAATAAAAAAAAAGGACAGGAGAGAAATTATATAGATAAAGTAGTCTGTCATTCAACCGAATAAATGGTGGATTGAGAATCGGTTCATCCATAAATTTGTGAACTTCCGTAAGAAGAACTGAAAGTGAAAGAATATATGAATGAACGATGCGACATGCGCTCAATGGTTAAGAAGGTATGGATTTCAAATATCCTCATGACATTATACATATTTATTAGGGATTTTTCTTTTTTCTCAAATGAAGTTGTGTAGGTGTGGTAGTAGAGAGGTGACAGGGAGTTTACTGATATTTAAAACAGTATTAAAGTCACAATGAATAAGCAAATTAGATAATACATACAATGCTTGAAGCTGACTAACAACTAATAGTTAACCACAGAATAGCGAAGATTAGCATCATCATGCCAAATTCAATCAACACACACACACTTCACAATCGGAACTGAAGAAGACTGTTATTAGGGAATAACTGCAACTCTGTTAATAATTAAAAAGCTTCAATTTTTATCTATACGTAATAAGTATTTAGATGAATATTGCAAAAATTGAAAGGTATACACTTTCGAGTTTTAATTATGTATATTATGTAGACTCGGATGATGTTTTTTTTTTATTTTATGTTTTTTTAATGCTAATCGTATTGATTCACATCCATAAATTTGTGAATTTCCGTTGAATTAATATTTTTCACATCTAAAGAGATAAAGTTTACAAAATAGGGTACCTAAAACATTGAAGAAAAAGAGTTGAAATAACCAACTAAACAAATAAATGCATGTTTCGACTTTCATTGATGTTTTTGAAACAACAACATCTTTATTATCATTCCATTTTCAAGTAATTTTTTTTCCAGTAACGCGCGTGTTACGGGTGTGTGTGTGTATGCGTGCGCGTGTGTGTGTGTGTGTGTGTGCGCAGTGTTCGTTGATATCAAATTCAATAATAAGAATGCTAAAATATTTATTAGAATTTTCATATGTGACATCCTCAAATTGCGGTTTTTGAGATTCATAGGATAATCATAGGATAATCATCCTATGAATATCAACAAAAATGAAAAGTCATGATTCGAGGCATTAAAAGGAAATTAAAAACCAGCAGAGGGAAAACAAGATCACGTTGTAGCGGTCATCTTCCAGTTATCTAAGTATCTATTTGGTGTGTATGTGTGGGGGGGGGGGGGCGTACATAATAAACTTTTTTTTTTTTTTTTGCTGCATTGAGAAAATGCAGAGTTTTACACAACCTTGACCTTTTATTCGTGAGGTTGATGCGCATCACGTATCGGTAGAAAATGGAGTATGACAGCGAGTACGTGAAAACGTGTCGTGATTGATAAGACGTGATAGTTTTGGCCAAACTGTTCTCCCACTCTGGTGCGCTTACCATAAAGTGAAAGAAATGATGGGCGCACTGGGGGTTGTAGCACCACGTTAGAGTGTAAGCAAGTGCACTTGAGAGACCGAAAGAGCGGTGATGGGCGTTCTTGTGCGGAAGTTTATGGAAAAGTAGATTTTTGTTTTCATTCTCCCTTCACCCACCTATACATTTATATCGGCCACACCTTCCTTTCGTATTATGTTCCCACTGTGCGTATGTATGACGGGTCATTAGTTGATGGGACAGCGACAGAAAATGCGTTTAAAGGTTCCTCCTATTAAAGTGTCATTACTTTGATGCACTGCTGCAGTTCTTTGTTTTCTGCAACTTTTTCGATCAATGGTGCGTCCGATGTTGTCATAAAATAAGCTCAAAATAGCAGATATGCATTGAATCTGTCTACTGATACACAGATAATTTGGAACTTAAAAAACATGATTAAAAGAATTCCACGATCTAACATTGAAGAACTTTTTTTTTATTGCTGAGGAAACTCAAAGTAATTCCATTAGAAAATTTTACCTTTTGGTATTCGGTCTGCTTCAAGAGCTTGCGCTTATTTCTCCAATATGTATGTTCCTTCTCAGAAATAGACAACCGAAATAGATGAAATTTCACTTGCCTTGCAAAATACAACTTAAATCTTTCCGTACTGGAGATACTGCAGGAATAGATTAACTTCAATGTGCAACTGATTGATGAGAGAGATGCCTGTTTATTTTTGGGAAAAGTTATCTCGAACTGTACACAGAAACTTCTCGCTTAGTTGATCGGATTAGTTTCTAATCCGTGAATGATATTGACAACGCAGGTGGGTCTGTTCCATTTATCAATAGGAACACTCAAAGTATCCTGTGTGTGTTTATTTTGACATAATTCTATAATATTGAGAAACAGATGATTCTGCAAATATCAGAGGTTGGATGAAAATTTCTTTCTCATGATTTCTTTCCTCTGTGGATTAACGGAAGACACTACTTTCCTTCAGATTGCAATAATACTGATATTAGTATCTCGATTTTCACGGAAGTTTCAAAAATGTAGTTACTCAACGATCTCTTGGAGAGTATGTAAAATAAGGTCCAAAAATTTCGTTGTCCTTCATGTTTTATATAATATTCTGTGCAGAAATGCTTCGTTCCTTCTTCTTCTTCCCCTTAACGAGAAACGCTCAATGGCCGCTTAAATCCAATAATTTGGGGTTCATATAAATCTAATTAATGCTCTAATAGCCCAATAAATTCTACTTCTATGATTCGCTGTGCTTGTATATATGTATGTGTTCTACAGCGGTTTTGTTTGTTTTGTGCGCCATTAGAGATTTGTCTCGTCAATGGAGTCAAGTCCAGGCATTTCCAGCCAATGATGATATGTCGCTTCTCCATTCCGACCGGTCTATGAAACACTTTATTACAATAATAATATTTTTTGATTTGCAGAAGAACACACCAAAGTGTACAGATGTTTCTGGAGAGATAAAGAGAAAGGGAGAGAAGCTGCAATAGGTACTTTGTTGTTAAATTAGCTCTTTCTTTCTTTCTTATGAAATCAGCAGTTTTTCTATTAAATCACGCTACCCTTGAACGAACTCTCTTGTCTCTTCTAATCAAGCACAACTTCGCAATTTCCTATATATATATATATATAAATTATACACACATAATTTATGTCTCTCTCTCTCTCTATATATATATATATATATATACAGTATATATATATATATATATACAGTATATATATATATATATATATACAGTATATATATATATATATATATATATATATATATATATAAACATAAAAACATAACATAAAACATAACACAACTTTCATCGGAAAGCCGACTTCTTCAAGTGTACACATACTATCACAAACTGGAAAATAGCAAGCATGGACTTCTCATAAAAATGTTAGGAATAACAACAGTCAAATTTGAACTGGCTTCAGCGTGGCAGGTATAGAGTGAGGAGCTAGTGAGTGGGAACTATCTCGAGCGCGCCAGAACTGAATTACCGCGCTGTGTGAGTCAGGTAAGCTATAACTTAAATTGCTGCTCATGTGGGGGGGGGGGTACAGAATTATTTCTTTTGCTTCTAAGATGCGCCTTTCTATTTCGTCAGCGCATTTATGGATATTAGTAGTAAGATTCCAGTCTATTTGGTGTTGACGCTCTTCTAAATTAGAATTGGCAGAGAAAAGAACATGACTGGAGACGGCGCTTGCACGGTTCTGTTGTAAAAGATATCACGTTAATGCTCTTCGAGACATAGTGAGACCGAATTATCGTCGGTTTCACTAAGTCGACAGAATTTTCTGCAGTTGCGGAAAACTATAATATGGTTTTCCGCAACTGCAGATTTTATAAACTCCTGGGAACTGAAATTTATTATGTTTTAGCTTGGGTTAACTTAGGAAAGGACGACGTTTTGGAAGGGTAGTGAAGTAAGTTCTAATGTTAAATGTTTTCATACATTTCGCCAATTTTGGTGATAGAGAACTTACATACGGTAATTGAATGTGTGCAATAGGATTGGAGTTATCTTCTTGCCGAGTTAGCATATGTGGGTCTGGACAGTTTCCAAAGCTTTGAGCAGGGTATCCGTTCTTTAGGAAGGTGCGTTTGAGGTGATTAAGTTCTATTTGAAGATCTTCTTCTTCTGAAATTAGAGATCTCGCTCGATGGGCCAGAGTGGAAATAATACCGTGTTTCTGCGGAGGAAAGTGATGAGAGGAGGCATGTAAGTATCTATCTATGAGTTGTGTTTCGAAAAATCGAAAATTTGAGACAATCTGGCATCCTAGTTATCTTTAAACTAAAAAGGCGAGGACGCCATTCCCTTCGAGTTCCGATGTGAATTTGTTGTTATGGTGGCAATTGTTCAAATGATCTAAGAAGGTTTGTAAATTCTCTTGATTATATTCCCAAATGAGGAAGATATCATCCATGTATCGCAGCGACAGTTTGGGTTTTAATGTAGCGCTTGAAATAACTCTTTCTTCAAAGTCTTCGAGAAACATGTTGGCTAACACTGGAGATAACGGGCTGCCCATAGCTAAGCTGCTGGATTTTTTATAGATTTTTCCTTCAAATGAGAAAGTCGGAGTTTACGCAATGCATTAATATGGCGAACATTTTTTGGAGACTTTGTTTTTTAGTAGATTGAGGACTTCCTGTGTGGGAATATTTGTAAAGAGAGAGACAATATCAAAACTAACCATTCTGTCAGATTCCTTGAGTTATAAATTTTTTACCTTAGGTATGAAATCTTCGGAGTTTTTGATATATGAGGAGGAATTACCAGTGAGATGTTTTAAGGAAGAAGCAAGGTATTTGGACAGGTTGTAAGTAGGTGAGTCAATGCCTTCAACTATCGGTCGTAAAGGTGTGTCTGCTTTGTGAATCTTCGAAATAAAAAAGATACCAAACTATTTTAAACCTGGTTTTACTCCATTTTGTCTGTTTGCTTATTTGGGAAATGGAGTAAAACCAGGTTTAAAATAGCTTGTATCTTTAACATTTATTATACCCAAGGTAAAATACTTTCTACATTTATATCTCCTTCTGAGATTTTTATTTAATAAGGTTAAAACACCTTATGGTAACTTGTTCTGGTAAAATACTTATAAGCTCTGTATTACTAAAATCTCATATATATATATATATATATATATATATATATATATATATATATAATTGGTTTAATCCTTTATCCAATTGTAAGCAAACAAAATTTGCGGCTTAATTATCTTCAGGACTTGGGCAACTCGTAGCAAAGGTGGACTGACTTCACATCACTTGTCTTAGTATCCCATAATGCAAAACACATATCCTAGCGGATATTTATAATGTTATTCATTATGGGAATGGTCACTACCCAGACCGGATTTGACCTTTATTGAGGTCTCCTCAGTGGGAGCCAGACCCAGAGATGATACCATAGTTGAAGCAATGCAGGAGTCATATTTCCATATACGAGTTGCCAAACATACTAAGGCAAGTGGTGCGAAGTCAGTCCACCTTTGCCACGAGTTGCCCCAGTCCTGAAAATACTTCAGGAGCAAACTTTGTTTGCTTACACTTGGATAAAGGATTAAACCAAATACATAATTTATAGTATAACCAAGTGAAAAAACTTCCGATATATAGACACAATTTTGCTGCTGACAGTAAACGTTTCTCTGCTTTCTCATTTGACAAATCTGGAAGTTCTGTCAGAACTGCTACACGTAACTACAACCTAAATTCAGATCTCCTAACAATTATTGAACGAGGCACTGATAACATTGTTAATTTGAGCACTAGTAACACACAATCGTGTTTTATTTTCCTTCCCAAAAAAACAAACCATTTTTTCTAATTTTACTTTGGACCGCACCTAAATCCTGTGGATAAGAAGAGATTTCTCTTCTTTGAATTGTTCTATCCTGGAATTTTTCTTAGCATAAACATCGCAGATCAACAGCTAAAAATTATGTTTCTACTTTCGCTTAAGATGCTATATTTCACTTTAGATTAGCTATGGATTCTATGCACATCACAAATCCGTCCAACCATTGAATACTGCGTTCACATTTGGAGTGATGCCCTAAAAGCTCCCTCAAAATACTTGACTCAGTACAAGTATTTTGAGGGAGCAGTCAGTTAATTAATGATACACCTCATAAATTCACTTCACCCCCTTTCACACAATTATTCTGTTTCTATATTAGAGTATTTTAGAAATACTTCCATTGATATTGTTCATTAGAATTGGCATCAATAATTTCTCCACCCTTTTCTAAATCAGTTAAAAATTATACATAAGATATAAAACACTCCTTCACTGTTCAAACTCACAAAACAATTTTTTGTGGTATTCCTTATATTGCTGTCTTTTGGAACAGCCATCCGTTGTTATGTATTTCCTAAAGATAGCACAATCTACATCTTTAAATTCCAATGTGAACAAGTGTCTTCTTTCTTTTCATCTTCCTACTCATCGAAGTTACTAGCGCACTATAAGTTGAACAGCCTCCTGTAGATGTGATTACCATAAAAATGCAGATGCCTTTCGGCACACAAATACACAGAGATAAAATATGAGAACACCACACACACACACACACACACACACACACACACACACACACACACACACACACACACACACACACACACACACACACACACACACACACACACACACACACACACGCACGCACGCACGCACGCACGCACGCACGCACGCACGCACACGCACGCACGCACGCACACACACACACACACACACACACACACACACACACACACACACACACACACACACACACACACACACACACACACACACACACACACACACACACACACGCACGCACGCACGCACACACACACTGCACTTATCGTTGAAATGCAACAATGGAATTTGGGTGGGAGAGATCGAGAGTTTGGTTTGTATTACAGGCTAATCAACTAAGTCTCCGAAGCAAGAATTTTATGTCAGTTAATCGTACATGTGCTTTTGTAACAGTTTATTACCATGAGAACTATCCATGGTATGATCCAACCTGAAACCCCCAAAACGGCTTCTTTTATTCCCCTCAGCTCTATTCTTTGGAATAGCTTTCTTTCCCACAAATATTAGAGCCTACGATGCTTCATAAAGAATCTCTACAAGTTATTTATCTCTTCCAACTTTCTTTTCTATTCACAAACGATTAGACTGTTCAATACGTTTTATAACCTCATGCAAGTGGAATTAATTAATAAAAATGTGAAATATCGACGCAAATGCAGAAGCATTGCAGAAGGCTGCTTAATGGCGAAGAATGTCTTGAATGGAAAAGACATGAAATTGAAATTGAGCATGCAAGGGAAACTTCGATAAGATGTTTCCTTTTCATGCGAGCGAGCGAGCGAGCGAGAGAGAGAGAGAGAGAGAGAGAGAGAGAGAGAGAGAGAGAGAGAGAGATCCTGTCAATCATCTGTCCCTCTTTAAGGAGAATATGGCTGGAATGGATTTATTTCCAATTAAATTTACGAAATTTGAAACTTTATGTGATGCTATAATAGACTTGAAAATCAAAGTACGAAATGTGCATATTGTGACATATTGTTGATTATGATAGCAAAACTGCATGTCATTTGAATGTTCAGGTAACTTTGCTATGGTGCATCGTAATTAAATCATTTATCATTAAGTATAGATGCATCAAAACTGGAAATCAATTTTAGAAAATCTGCAGTCGACCGTTAAACAAATTTGCCAAACTTTTCTGTTAACTTTAGAAAAGAACATTTAATTTACAATTCGTTATTTTGTCATCATAAGCTTCTATTTTTAACACTTAACAATTCAATGCTCATTCAGCAGCAAACTGATCAAAATAATCTTCGTTTGGAAATACAATTAACAATAAAATATCAGCAGAATACCACACGACAGTAAAAGAATTAATCTTCTGATTAAATTATGATATAAAAGACTAAGTAGGAAAAAATACATTCAATGAAAAATATTGGTTGTTGGAAAATATACTATAAAAATAGCAATGAAACCCATGAAAATGAACAGTAAAAACAAACTTGGTACGCAAAAGTGACAGTTATATCAATTTCAACGTGTGTGGTTATGAATTTGAAGGGTGGACATGTTTCGACAGGTTTACAAATCTGTTGAACTACGTTTTCTCCTAACACCAACAACCTTAGGCCACAATACACCGTGGCCACTTCTTGGCATTAGTAAAACCTATTCCTACGATTCATACGCAGCAACTGGATTTGAATGTAAAGGGTATTGGGTTTTAAGAAAGGACAAAAGAGATAGAAGACCAACAGCATAAAATATATGGTGGGATGTTATTACAGACCTTGCAGTTCTATAGCTGGGAAAGATGAGGTGCATCACCAAATTACCCTGATGAACCATAAACGATGAATCGCTAAATTATGGAAATATTGATTGAGTAGCAGAGAAAACTCATGATAAGCATAAATGAGAATTTATTGAGCTCTTGTGAGAGAGTTTTCTCATGCAACATATGAAAGAAGGAACTCGAGGTTGAAGAGTGAGATTTTATCATTGCTCAGAAGGGATCTTTAGTTAAGGATGGGATTGTTCTGCATGCATTGTTGACTGTTTTGTTTAGTGACAGCGATCATACCGTACTGACCTGGGAAGTAGCTAATTATATGGGTGTTCCTTTTAGGAAAGCTTACATGATGAATTGCAAAGCTGGAAATTATGGAAAACTTAGGAGAATACTACGTTCGATCCGATCCCATGGGAAGCTCCGAAAAGCTACTTAAATAATGTGACATCTGAATCAGACTGTACAATTCAAAGAAAATTTAGGATGGAAGTGAAATGTATGTGAAGCCTCATTAAGAGAGATCCATAAGAAGAAGATAATGTGGGAGGAATATTGTGAAGAATGAGAGATGTTACGAATTACATAAAACGGATCTCAGAAATGTTTCGAGTGTTGTACGGAAAGCAGTCAAAGTGTGAAAAGAAATTAGTTGTGCATGCTGAAGACGACCAAAATGGATTTTATCATTATGCCTGCAGCAAAACAAAGAAAATATGGAAGAATATCTTTAAAAATACAGTTTGTGGCCTTGTTTCATAAGCAGATGCGATTGTTCAAATAATGAGTGTTCACTTCGCTAAGCTCTATGAACCAGGTGTGCTTACAATAATATGGTGCGCAGTGTTACCGCTGTAGTGGATAAAGAGATAGAGGTGCATGAGTTGAAGGGATAAGAATTCAGCAATTAGGACAGATGAGATATCAGCAGGTGTGCTGAATAATACTCAGCCGAACTGGCTAAGCCCCTAACTTGTTTGTATAATTTGAGTAGCTCAAGAAAGATTCTGCAGGAATGAGATCTATGATCGTTGTGTTGTAAAAGGGTGGAGCAAACTTCAACGTGTAACTACTGACCTGTCAGTATTTTAGAGAAGTGGTGACGATTTTGAAGAAGTTGGAATAACGAAATTGGTGGACAAACAAGCTATTAATTTGAGGAGCAGCACGGGTTTACTAAACGGATGTCATATCTGAACAATTTGTTCATATTTTATAGTAATGTTGCAGATGCGTTGGATAAAAGTAACGAATACGCTATGATACTGTTGGACGTTGCTAAGGCATTTGATCGGATACCATATGAAAGGCTATTGTATAAATTGGACAGCATAGGATTGGAAAATAAATTATTGACTGGAATAAGCGCGAAGCGGGAGGTGAGTCTGTTAGATTTAAGGTGATTAGTGGTGTATCTCAGGGTTCAGTCCTTGGACTTGGACTTTAGTCTATACATTAAGGGAGAGTTTCCACTTGCAACTCTAGCAAACCGGCTAGAAAAACAGATTTCAAATTATATTAAAATGACATAGAAGCGGAGGGTTCGAACCCTTCGATGCGTTCCTAAAGCACGGTCTTAGCTGAAAACAAAACTACATATAAAAAACAGAATATATAATCTATAACTGTATTTGTATATTCTCGAGAATATACAAATACAGTTATAGTCGAGTATATACGAATATCTATAACTGTATTTGTATATTCTCGACTATTATTTGTTCTTTTGTATTATATGTGCTTTTGACTGCGCATCCGCAGTTACATTCAAGGCATACAGTTCACAAATTATAAGACTGATAAGACTTAGAAAATATTCAAACCATTTCTACAAGCCCCTTTCAGGTTTTGAAATTGATGACATTTCTGACACAAACCCGCAGTCTTTTATGTGGATTTCGAAACTCACATCCAGCTGGACGTCTTTTGAAAAGCAGAAGGAGAGAATGACTTACGATTGCATATTATATATTCAGATTTTTTTTCAGTGACGAAGCTGGTTCCTAAAAACTTATACAAAATCAATATTGGTGGCGCTGCAATCGCTAGAGTCGCACTATGGGTTTGCTATTATGAATTACTGTTACATTTTTATCGCTATCGGCTAGTGTAGGTAAAGTGATTTTAGATAGGGTGGTCCAAGAAAATCTCCATTTTTTATCTCGCAGAATAAGTATTGTACATACTCATAAAAGCCGAGTGAGAGACTGCGATTGAACTAAAAAAAGTATTTCTCGTTGTCCAAATGATGACAAGTTCCCACTTTAGCAATCAGAAGAGAGAGAGAGAGAGATGGTGAGAAGAACAGGATTTTAAACTATCATCATTTTAGAATTTTACAGAATTTTTAGAATTTAGAATTTTAGAATATATATATATATTAGGATATTAGGATAACCAAGCAATTTTATATGCTTGGTTATTTTAGCTCCTAATCCCAAGTGTGCAAACAATTAAGTTTGCGCCTGAAACAAAGTTCAAGTCTAAAGATGGTACAACACCAGGGCAGCTCATTGTAAAGGTGGTTAAAGCTTTGATCACTATTCTTAGTATTTTCCCATAATGTAAAGCACATCTCACTAGAAGATGTATACTGCAATGCATTATGGGTGGGGTCACTACCCAGACCGGTTTCGACCTTTTTTGAGGTCTCCTCAGTGAGTAGCTAGACCCTAAATACCAAGGTTTAATAATACAAAGCCTTATCAACTTTAATTATATAAGTTGCAACAAGGTGTATTAAGTTTTAATAAAAATCTCTGGAGGAGATATTGATGGGAATAAATTTTTAACTTGGGTATATTGTATATTAGGATAACCAAGCAATTTTATATGCTTGGTTATTTTAGCTCCTAATCCCAAGTGTGCAAACAATTAAGTTTGCGCCTGAAACAAAGTTCAAGTCTAAAGATGGTACAACACCAGGGCAGCTCATTGTAAAGGTGGTTAAAGCTTTGATCACTATTCTTAGTATTTTCCCATAATGTAAAGCACATCTCACTAGAAGATGTATACTGCAATGCATTATGGGTGGGGTCACTACCCAGACCGGTTTCGACCTTTTTTGAGGTCTCCTCAAAAAAGGTCGAAATCTTAAAAACTTAATACAACTTAATACTTAATAATACTTAAAACTTAATACTTAATGTCGAAAACTTAATACACAATTTATTCCCATCAATATCTCCTCCAGAGATTTTTATTAAAACTTAATACACCTTGTTGCAACTTATATAATTAAAGTTGATAAGGCTTTGTATTATTAAACCTTGGTATTTAGGGTCTAGCTACTCACTGAGGAGACCTCAAAAAAGGTCGAAACCGGTCTGGGTAGTGACCCCACCCATAATGCATTGCAGTATACATCTTCTAGTGAGATGTGCTTTACATTATGGGAAAATACTAAGAATAGTGATCAAAGCTTTAACCACCTTTACAATGAGCTGCCCTGGTGTTGTACCATCTTTAGACTTGAACTTTGTTTCAGGCGCAAACTTAATTGTTTGCACACTTGGGATTAGGAGCTAAAATAACCAAGCATATAAAATTGCTTGGTTATCCTAATATACAATATACCCAAGTTAAATAAAAAAAAAATATTAAAAAAAATATATCTACAGGGTGTTCGGGATAAATTTGACATATTTATAATTAATTATATTTTTCCGTAAGTTACATGTATTAACACACACTTCTCTTCATTTAAAAGTTTGGACCCTTCTTCATTCATATACAAGATGTCAGAAAGGATGGATAGCTGGAACCCACCTGAATCATGGAAGAGAATAACTTGTATCATGATGATTCGTGCCCGCCATCAAAATAAGGATATTACGACTGCTGCCCAATGCTCCCTGAATACAGTAAAAACAATCAGGCATGAACTAGAGACTTGCAATGGTGACTACGAGGATGTAGCAAGAAGAAAGATCCCTAGCAGACGATCTGATTGCGTTCGTACAGCAGAATTCCTCGCAAATCTGCAGGAACAGGTGTTGAAGAACCCTGGCATTGGAATTCGGGCTTTGTTCGTGGAGTTGCTAACTGTAGTCAAGCCCTGGATAACAAGGGTAGCCAATGGTAGGCCGTATGTATGGCAGCAGGATTCGGCCCCTTGCCACACCTCTGGGAAAAGTCAAAAATGGTTGTCTGAAAATTTCTACGACTTCACCAGTCCAAATGTTTGGCCTCCAAACTCCCCAGACCTTAACCCCATGGATTATTTTGTATGGGGCGCAGTTGAAAAAGACACCAATCGCACTTCCAGTAATACAAAAGCCCAGTTAATGGATAAAATTAAAACAGTTTTTGCGGCCCTTCCCAGGGAGACTGTAGCATCAGCTTGTTCGAGGTTCCGAAGCAGAATTGAAGCTGTGATCGATGCTAATGGTGGTTATTTTGAGTAAATCTTGTTGATAGTATTGTAATTAACTCTGCCTGTAATGTTTTTTTGTCAATTCATTAAATTTAATAGATACAAAGAAGATTTTCTTTTTCCTTACGAAACTGTCAAATTTATCCCGAACACCCTGTATATATATATATATATATATATATATATACGGCAGACGCGTCCAAGGTCGCTCCTGCCTAAAGTTGTATTTTGTGCGGTCGAATACATCAATCAACTTCAAGATTTATACCTACATAATCGTAAGCACCTAATCTATCGCGGTAAAAAATTAGTTTTCTAAATTTGTGAAGCTAGGAAAAGTTATTTTAAATTTTAAAATCTTCATTGTTCGTGTGCTTATTGTTACAACGGTATGCCTTCGAGTACCAGGGAATTGTGATAGCTTGCATTTCCCCTTATTCGCCTGAAGCAATGGCCAGTGTAAACCACAGCATATCACCAACAACAGCAGCCGGTCCACACCAGAGCTCAGCAGGAATCGGTCAAAGGTCACAGAATTCTGATCAAGGAAAAGACGCCAGCCACAGCTCTCGAGAAGGAAAAGACATCACTCTCAGCCCCCCGGACAACAATGGACAAAGGTCAGTACTCTCTGTCTCTTATGCCAACATTGTAGCTAATACCTCCGTGTGAATTAATACTACTGCAACAACCACCACCGTGCATACAAACGTTCAGCTAGCCAACCGCGTTTCCCGAGACAACGGAATTGTAATTTTCGCAATTGAAAATACCCCGCTGGAAAAGTATCTAGATGCAGTAGCTCAACATGTTCCCCCCCAAAATATAACTCATATTTCAAGAGTTGCCGGAACCGTACAAATGTACTTTAACAACGCATCTTGGTCTGAGACATTAATTGAAAAGGGAATAGACATCGGAGCATGACACGTGAATGTCTCACCAATCGCAATTGCTCCCACAAAAGTAACAGTGTCAAATGTCCCACCGGAAATAAGCCATCAAATGCTTCGCGGATTACTATCAAAATACGGCACAGTGACAGGTAAAATCCGAACGCTACGCACCTCTGCAACTAGGCCTGAATTCGCTCACATCAAGAGCTTTAGAAGACAGGCTCTAATGCACTTTGGCGACAATACAATCGGCTCCGTACCGAAAATAATCAACACAGAAATAGACGGAGTACCCTACACCTTTTATATTACTGTTGCTGCTCAGTGCTTTTACTGCCACAAAGAAGGCCATGTAAGGAAGTTATGCCCGTATATATCCAGAAATGAGAAACCGGTTAACAATACTAGCAACCCTAGTGGATCAGAGAATCAGAAGCAGCAAGCAGCCAACCCCAAAAAACAGAGCATGAAAAGTGAATTATAATGCGACTGCATTATAATTCACTTTTCAGCATAGAAGTGATACCATCTCCCCCCCCCCCAAAGAAAGGGAAAAAAAGAAGGATTGTTGTGCATAAGAGTGCGAAAATTAATCAGCTGGCTCTCTCATGTAAATAGACAATATTGTGCAATAGAAACTCCTATGTTCTTCCACTTTTATGATCTTATACAGTATCATGTTAGAATAACTCTTAATGGCTTTAATCTAAAAAAAAAAAAAAAATGTAATTTTTCCTTTAAATGACTTCGATGTAACATACCTCAACAAGAATATGAGCATGTAACCTCTCTGCCTGACTGCAGAGAACCAAAAACTGGTTAATCCTGTAAATAAGATTGTTATGTTCACAATAAAAAAAAAATAATAAATAAATCTATATATATATAATATTCATCAAAGCTTGATTTCCTTCCTAAGTATTAAGAAAAAGCTGGTTATATTCCACTAATTCGGGCCCTATCCAAGGGCCTATGAATTCTGGAGATACTTTCTGAAAATGAAAGCTGTGCCGAACAAAGCGGCCTCTTGCAGCTGCCCAATTTTTAATCCATCTAACTCGAGTGCTTCTATATGTTTTTTCAATGTTTTAGGGATGGCGCCTAAAGCATTCCTATTATTATGGGAACAACTTTCGTTTTCTTTTGCCAGATTCGTTCAACTTCGATTTGCAAATCGCGATATTTTGTAATTTTTTCATTTTCTTTGTTGTCAATCCGACTATCTCCTGGTACTGATATTTCGATAAACGTAACACCCTTGTTTTCACTTTTTTCAACCACTGTGATATCGGGTGTGTTACATTCCAAGCATTTGTCAGTCTGGATTTTGAAATCCCAGAGTATTTTAGGTTTTTCATTCTCAACCACTTTCTGGTGAACATTATGCTTCCAATAGTCTTTAGATACTTCAAACCCATACTTTTTACATGAATGCCAGTGGATTATCTTAGCTACGTTTTCATGCCTTTTACGGTACTCAATTTGTACGATTTTGCTGCATCCACTTATGATGTGGTCTACCGTTTCTTCCTTTTCTTTGCATAATCTACATTTACTGTCTTCTTGAATTTTTTGTATTTTTGCCTTCATAACGTTGGTTTTAATGGCCTATTCTTGTGCTGCAAAAATTATCGATTCTGTTTCTTTCTTTAGTGCTCCATTTCTCAACCATTGCCAGGACAAGTTGCTGTCAGCGCTGTCCTCTATGCCGTGAAGGTATTTTCCATGCAATGCCTTATTTTTCCATCTTTCGGTTCTAACTTTAACTTGGCTGGTTTTGTATTCCAATTTTGTCCCCATGGGTTTAAATGAACCCTCTTTCCTTACCTCAATTAGAAATTTTTCCGTTGGTTGCTGCAGATAATCATTTAAATTTCGTTTTTCTTCTGCAATAACTTGCTTCACTTGTAATAATCATCTACCTCCTTTTGTGCGTGATAGATATAGCCTATCAATGTCACTGCGAGGATTGAGGGCATGGTGCATTGTCATTAATTTTCGAGTTTTTCGATCTAAATCTTCCATCTCTAGCTGAGTCCATTCAACAATGCCTGCTGAATATCTCAGAACAGGTATGGCCCAAGTATTAATTGCTTTTATCAAATTTCGAGCATTAAGCATTGACTTAAGGAGTTTTCTTAATCGTCTTATGTTTTCTGCTCTAGTTCTTTCTTTGATCTTATTGTGCAGAATTTGTGATGCTTCTAAAATTCCCAAATATTTGTAACTTCTTTACCTGTCTTTGAATTTTATTGCTTTGATTATTTCATCATTGAGCAGCTCGATTTCGTTCATGTCTTCAAACTTTCCTCTTGTTATTCCAGCAATTGCATTGATATATCTTGACTGAATATGTGTACAGTGTTTAGCCATGATCAGAGTTCATTCTCTGATTTTGCATACAACTTCAGATCGTCCATGTATAAAAGGTGAGATATCTTTGCACTCTTTTGCGCAGTTTGATAACCATGTGCAGTTTTATTTAAAATTCTAGTTGAGGGGATCAATGACAATATAAAGAATAGAGGAGATAATGAGTCTCCTTGAAAGATGCCCCTTTTTATGTTTACCACTCCAATTTCTTCTCTATTTATAACTAACGTTGTTTTCCAGTTTTTCATGCTGGATTGCAAAACTTTTTGCACGTTTTCGCTAATACCAAATAGTTCTGTGCATTTTAAAATCCAACTATGAGGCACCGAATCAAACGCTTTTTTATAATCTATCCAAGCCATATGAAGGTTGGTTTTTCTACGTTTGCAATTTTTAAGAATCATTTTATCAATCAGCAATTGGTCTTTTGTGCCTCTTGAATTTTTGCTGTTACCTTTTTGTTCAATTGGGAGAACAGAATTTGCTTTAAGATAGCTGTATATTTTATCAGCTAGTATGCCTGTGAGTAGCTTAAAAGTTGTTGGCAGGCAGGTTATTTGTCGGAAGTTTTCTGTGTTTGGACCTTTTTCTTTATCCTTTATGATCAAAAACGTTTTCCCTGCTGTGAGCCACTCTTCTTTGCCTTTTCCTTCTAAAACTTCATAAAATTGGTTAGAAAGTCTTTCTTGTAAGCCTGTTAGATATTTCAACCAGTAGTCATGTAATTCATCCTTCCCGGGTGTTGACCAATATTTTTATTTTTTAGCTTGCTTTTGAACTATTTCAGTTGTTATTTTCAGTTGGTCCATTTCTCGTTCTTGAGATTTGTTCGTAATTTGTTCAATCCACTTTGCCTTGTTATTGTGCCTCTTAGGGTTGTCCCATAGGTTTTTCCAAAACTTTAGTGTATTTTCTTTGTCTCTGGTATTTATATTTATATTTTCTTTAAGGTTATCATTGCTGTAATCAATTTTCTTGTAAAACTCGTGCTGATTTGCGCAAAACATCGAATTTTGCTTGTACTGTTCAATATGTGCACTGTATCTTCTTATTTTAGCTGCAACTGCAACTATTTTTTGCTTCACTTCCTCTAATACTTCATCAATAGGTCGTGTTCCAGTATTATATCTCTTTATGAGATTATTTCGGATTTTCATGTTTTTCAGCTTCTTTTCCTTAAGGTATTTCAAATTGCTCACGTCTGCTCTGAGTTTAAGAATTTTATTCTCCAGTCGATGCTTCCATTTTGGTTCCTGAGCCTTACTGCTTTTGGGTTCACTAATCTTATATCCTAATTCAGATGTTACGACGTAGGCTATTGAGTACATAAGTTGATTCGTTTGCACAATAGTTCCAGTAGGAATTTCCCTTTCAGCTTTATTGGCCTCTTGTATGAGTTCCTTCAGTTTTTGTTGAGGTACTTGTCTCAATACTGGAAGCCTAACTCGTTCCTGGTTGCTGTTCATTTGCTCGATAATATTTCGTGCGAGTTCTTGTTCCTTATCTGATATCTTCCTTTCAACTATTTGTATATTTTCAAAAATTTCAGCATTCTGCATTGGAATCTGGTTCTGCTTCATTCATATTCTTGGTCACTTCAGGGTCAGTACGGTCTCCTTTTACAGTTTCAGGTTTCAGTGCTTCTAGCTCAAGTTCACTAAATACCTTGCGTTTGATAATGAAGCTGCGTTGCTGCATCAGCCTTTCGAATGAAATTTCAGAATTTGGGTGTCGTTCAAGCCAAAGTTGGAACATTCGTTTCTGAAATCCCCTAACTGATGGGTTTGAACTGTAGAAGCATTGCATGACTTGTCTATTTTCAGCCATGCGCCACTTTTTCCTAGTAAATACTTTCGAGTTCTGTGGATCTTGCTCCTGTAGCCCATTTGTCACTGGCTGTCCAGGAAGCCTAACATCCAGTGCGGTCCTTGGTAACCCGCGCGACGACCGATGCGGTATAGACTTCTGATTTGTCTTCACCATTTTTAACTGGGGGTGGGCAGGTGCATGAGATAAAAAAATAGGTAAATAGGACAGAATCACCCCTAGCCCTCGAATACTCTAATAGCATTGGGGGAAGAAGCAAGTAAGGTGAAAAGAAATACAGAGGGAAAGAAGAGTAGGGACCAGTCTACAGATAATATAACAGGTGTATATTACATGAAGTAAGGCGTGGTCCAGCTTCAGGTGCCTTGGGTTCGCCATGCCCGTACTCACTAGAGTGAACCCTTGAGGATGATATATATATATATATATATATATGCAGTGTGGGTGTGATATTTATATACATACATATCTTTATTCTGCAAGAGTTCACAGCTTTATTTGAATCTGCTTCTTTAGGGTAAAAATCCAAACAACGGACGAAATTTAGAATCTAAATGTTATCATTCAGAGCACACGATATCTCTCTCTCTATCTTGAACTCTGTAATGGCAGTTATCGCCTATCTATGTTTTCAAGGTGCCTGACGACAGTCATTTTTCTTGACATCCACTTCCCCATTGCTGCATCTTGATATTTGTTTATCTTGAATAACCTTTAAAAGCAGTGCTGTGCTCAAGGACCCAGTCTGAATCCACAATTGAAATTGAATAGCAGCAGCAAATTATCTGAGAGAGAGAGAGAGAGAGAGAGAGAGAGAGAGAGAGAGAGAATTCAAATTTATGTCTCTGGTGATTTTAACTAGCGAAATGACTGGATTTCAAATTTGATGGATCACGCAGCGATCAAACAAGTGAGGGATAACATCTCTCCCTCTATATCGGTAAACTCGATAAGTAGTTTTAAATAAACGTTGATATATCATATACGGCAAAGCGAGTCCCTCAATGTGTTATCATGTGCCAATTCCCAGGTGTCTACAACTTAATTAAGTTACCGAATAGTCCATTTCCAGCTCGTCCCTGAGCGTTATTGATTTTGTGGATTGAACGAATGGAACTGCTAACTGCAGCATGTAAAATCTAGCAGTTCAGTTACTGTCACGATTAAATTATATATCTTCCCGCAGAAATTGGAATACGCATGGAGGCTCACTTCCATTCTATCCACTGGATTATTATCGCGAGATCACGTTGTAGCGATATCCTGTTAGTCCAATTATGTCCAAGATAAATTCCTCGCATGTACCGAGCAATCGAATGTTTAAATATACTTATAAATCTAGCAATTTTTGGAGGTAAACGAACAATGGAAGAAATGAAGAGACAACTGGTAGATTAGGGAAATAGTCATGCCTTTCAATGGAACACTGATAACCAAATATTCTAATAAAAACTGTATCCTTCATTCATTCCCCTTTTAGGTGCATTTTGCAAATCAGTCTACACTCATCAGATTCGCTTTTTTGTTCATCCATACGTGAAACTATTGCCGACGAATTAATTTTGTTATCTGCATGAATTTTAATACAATTTGGTTTTTACAATGATTACAAAAATTTGTCAGTTCAGACTATTTTGGTTTGAACTCTGACAAATTTACCAGAAAATGGGGCAAAGAGAATTCAGCACGATAGAATATTATATATCACAAATGCTAAATGAACTGTTTATATCCCATGATGTCAACAGCACACAACAATGAGATTAAAAATGCACTTTTTTTTTTGATTGTCTGCGATAATTTCTATATTTCGTTGCATGGTGGTATGTAACTGTGTCAAGTTCTTTGTGGTGACCTAGTTTCAAAATAGCTACAGGTTATTGCAAAATTAATGGCATGCAGTTTTACGCATGCGCAACGAATACATCAAACCGTTATTCCATGTGCTAATATATAATTATTATGAAAGGAGTAAACGTGTATATTTTACTACAGAAATAATCAAGCATTATTTCTAAACAAACCCAACAGGGGGCGTGACACTTCCTATTTTACTCGTGCCAGATTATATTTAATAATTTTAAGTAAAAATTCATAATTTCATTGGCACACTCTCTACAGAGATTTTTTTTAAATGAATATTTGTCGCTCTAATTACAACTGCTAATTAGATAAGCAGTTTGCTTTTCTCTCAAATGATTGCCCTCCCCATTTGTCGAATGTGTTAGTGATAACTGCAGTTTGAGGTTCCCGTGATGTTGAGCAGCAGCAGCAGATCATTAAGTTCTCATTTACCTAATCGGTCAGACGACCGTGCTGGGCGTTTGTGCAGAACTTTATGAAGCATCATCGAAGATAAGAGTTCATAGCGATGTCCATAATAACCAAATTAAATCTCTCTCTCTCTGTCTCTCTCTCTCATTGGCAAGTTCCAACGAGAAATTCTCAAGGTTAGAGTTTCATTTACATTGTTGAGCGATGGTTTTAATAGTAAAATAGTAATATTTGCATCTCGAATCAGAATTTTCTCTTTCCCTACAATAGTTCATTCATTTTTAATCTGATATGCTATATTAATGGTCGATTTCTGTCATGCAAATCCGTTTCGAGAACTACACGCAGAAGTAATAATATATATATAATTTAAAGATGCCAAGAAATTATATTCTTGTTTTAATCCTTTATCCAAGTAAGAAAAGCAATGTTGTTCATGAAGTATCATCACGTATGAGCTGCATCCCATAATGCAAAGTACACACACATACCCTTTTGGATGTATATAATGCTTTCTCGGCATATTGGGAAGGGCCACTACTCAGACCGATTTCAACCTTTATTGAGGTATGCTTATGTGACGGATAGCTCTCCGAAAACTAGTGAGATCCATAAGATCCCCCAACGAGTGACCGAAGGATTATTTAATTCAGCGGTGGTACTAATCAGTGACAGAGTCACCCCGCAACTGAGAAGAATCCTCAGCGGTAGCTCTGCCCAGTGGCAGGCTCATCCCGCTCATATCCCAGGGAAAAGCATCCACTTCAGCTGCATGTTGAAGTCCAGCTGGAGAAACCAGGTCAGCGAATTTCTTTCGTCAGCACAATTTGTTTTATGTGCGAGGTATCTCCAAACGCTCATGCGATCCCTCAGATCATCCAACAATGAATGACCTGAAGGATCATTTAATTCATTTTTGTCTCTACTCAGGGCAGGCCCCACTCTGTTACCGAGCAGAGTTCTCAGCGGTGGCTCCGCCCAACAAGCAGAGCCGCTCATATCTCAGGGAAAGTATTTATCTATTTCAGCTGCCCTACCTCCGTGGATATTCACTTCAGCGAACTTCCCTCCTTCTTGTTTATGTGCGGGGAGATAACTCTGCTCAGTAATAAGCTCACCCTACCACTGTGTAGAACAGCTCGTATTCCAGAGAAAAGCAGCCTCGGAGGCAATTTCAATAGAGGCTACCCCAACGGACCCAAATTCCCAGATACTCAGTAGCAGACTCAAGGCAAATATTCTCATCCAGGACTGCAGACGTCAGTCTCAAGGGAATTGTCTGTCGGGTGGGGGTTACCTCCAAATACTCGTGCTATCCCTCAGATCTCTCAAAAATGAGTAACCTGAAGGATAATTTAACTAATTAGTAGTTCTACTCAGCTACCGACTCACACTGTCGCCGAGTTTACAAAATTCTTAGCTGATAGGCTTTGTGCGACTCTAGACCTAGCACGTCGAAAAGAACAGGCAGGCTTTCGAAGAGACTTTAGTACAATGGACCATATTCAAGTTGTACAGCAGATTATTGAACGGTGTAATGAATATCCATTACAACTATGTCTTGGTTTTATTGTCTATAAGAAAGCCTATGATTCACTTAAAACTTGTGCAATACTTAAAGCATTAAGAAAACAACAAGTGGAAGAGCCATACATCAGGATCATCAAATCAGCATACACCAATGCCACAGCAGCAATTCAGTCCAATGGAAACATTTCTAATGTGGGAATACAGAGAGGTATAAGATAGGGTGACACAATACCTCCAAAATTATTCACAGTGTGCCTAGAAGAAATATTCAAACTTCTTGATTGGGAAGGCAAAGGTTTGAAGATAAATGGAAGATATTTAAGCCATTTACGCTTTGCAGATGACATAGTTATCTTTACTTCAACTGTACATGAATTACAGAATCGTATCCATGAACTCCAAATTGCTAGCAAAACAGCTGGCCTCAACATAAACCTAAAAAAGAGCCAAGCTATGTTCAATAGTTATGTACCAGAAATAATAAAAATCAGTAATAAGGAAATTAAACCAGTAGATCATTACATATACTTAGGACAACAGATATCAATGGAACAAAATGTCATGGATGAAGTTAAAAGGCGCACGATGCTCGGGTGGAAAGCATTTGGAAAATTACATTCATATTCAAAAGCCAACTGCCATTATGCCTGAAGAGAAAAGTTTTAACCAGTGTATTCTTCCTATACTGACATATGGCTGTGATACATGGACACTGAATGCAAAGGAAATTCAAAAATTAAGAACAACACAATGGAAAGAAGTATGCTTTGGTATCACAAGAATGGATCACAAAAGGAATACGTGGATAAGAAATCAAACCAAAGTCTCTGATATCATAGGAAGAGTGAAACATCTGAAGTGGCAATGGGATGGACATATTGCTCGAATTCAGGATCAACGATGGACAAAAGAAGTACTGGATTGAATTCCACAAAAGCAAAAACGACCACGACGCCGAGCTAAATCAGGTGGTTTGATGATATCTTCAGATTTGCAGGAGTGACATGGAAAAGGAGAGTCATGGATGGACAGTTTTGGAGTAATCTTGGAAATACCTTCATCCAGCAGTGGATCGACAATGGCTGATAATGATAATGATGATGAAGAAACACACACACACACACACACACACACACACACACACACACACACACACACACACACACACACACACACACACACACACACACACACACACACACACACACACACACACACACACACACACACACACACACACATATAGTAAGTTCCAGGATTTACTAACAGATGAAAATTTAAAATCATGTATATACTTGCTTTATTTCGTTAGAAGCTTTGCAGTGTATAATCCAATCCAATATTGACTTTCAACAGCGGTCATCACTTGAGCCACTACATAACTTTTAATTATTGCTAATGGCAGTCAACAGTGCTGAATTTTTAAAGAAAGAGTTTAACAATAATAATCTCCCACGCTTCATTAAAAATCCGCAGAATTGGTTAAAATATACAAGATAGTCCCAAAAGAGAGGGAGAAATGTTCTCTGCCCTATTTCATTTCCTTTGAGGATTCTGAACATGAAGCAAACCTCGATTTATCTGTACTAATAAGTTGATGGTGTATATTTATTATTACGTTTTTGAAAGGGAAAAGTCACCTTTTTTTAAAAAATATATCTATTTCTGTTTCCTTTGAGAAATCAATCCCCCACCCCAACCCCTTATTTGAAATATTTCGTGCGTGCCCATCTACTATCTATGTGGAACCTTCGTTAAGCACTGTATAACCGATGTGTGCCATGTATATTTCCGTTTCTTTGTTCGGTCGTGTATGAACGCCATCGTCATTATTTTGCAGGGTACATCGCAGTCGCAGCATTATTATTTCTTGTGTTATCTTCCTTTATGTAATACTTGTCAACTGCGGACAAGAAAAACTCTGCAACTGACATTATTTGTTAGTTCACGAGAGTAGCAAAAATGTCTGTTGATGTCGTTTTTAATGCTTGTGTGGAATTCTTACAGCATACTCGATATTTAAACTTTTGGAGCTTCTGACTTTCGGGAAGTTATTTTTTTCCTTATACTGAGGGTAATATCAGGAAAAAAAAAGAAATAAAAAACGGATAAGACACGATATATTAACGGATAAGTTAGTGTTATGACTAACGACTGTTAGTCATAACAACGTCATTTTGAGAATTTCTCCTTATTTTAGACAAGTGCTGGACAAGATGATAGGAGGCAATTTTCTTGTTAGATAACATAAAGAGTCGATACATTTCTGCGGTCGTTTAAGTCGATTTCATTTCTCAGAATATGTCTATGTTACGAGGAACCAATGCTTGATTGTAATATGAAACACATCGACCACTTCTGACAAAGCTAGGAGGAGGAAGTGTACATAAAATAGAACACATCAGAGATGATATATTTACATATTTATATACGTTTGGCAAAGATGCATAAGCACCTGCGATGATCACTCAGAATAGCTCATAGTGGACGTGTTGAATAAGACTTGTTGAGATATCTGCTAATTAATACCTAAACCAAAACTGAAAATATAAGCAGCCATCTTAAAGAGAATCTTACTATTGTTAAAGCTTTGTTAAATTTCATAGCAACGGATTATTGCTGCAAACTGGACTCAGAAATATTGCTATCAATTGGAATGATTCTTCCACTAGTCTGGAGAGATTTTATTATAGGTACATTAAAATGACAATAGCACTTGGAAAAAAAGCTTCTGAACAATCAACATGTCTATCGCTTGAAACGGTTATCGATACGTATGAATTGTTAAATAATGAATCATTTAAATTGTTAATTAGTCGTTCGGTGTATTTAAAAAATATTGATCACTTTGTAAGTAAAATGTTTTCATAAGCATTTTACTTAGAGGAGTAATGTATAAGGACGTCCTATAAGTTTTTGTTTTGATTTAAATCAGAAAATATACGTCTGAATAGCATACAGATAGGATTTTTCATATTTCTGTTCAATTCGTATAATTATTCCCAATATTTTCTATCTATACGACTACGTTTCTTGATAATCATCTGCAGAGAAGTTGTAACAGAAAGCAAAATTTACTTTAAAATTATATTGAGAATAAATACTCGTTTTTATTTGGTCTCGAATTCGAAATTTCTCCAAACCCGAAAATTCTGCTCTTTTTATTTTTAGTTTAGTTATAAAACCAAATTTACAATTTATTTCATACAGAACGCATACATAAATGCTTGGCTCAATACCGCATGCATGTGCTCATCTCCAGCTTTCTCTGGCAACAATGGATTTTTAAGCTAATGTAAACAAAGAAAAAAAACTTGGACGTTTATTCAGTGGTTTTTATTTTATTATTTTTTTTTTATTTCGTATGGTGATTCAACGGCCGTAACTCCCCTTTTACAGGGAGTACGGCACCACCTCAACCCCCCCCCTATTTTTATCTGAGCTTGGGACCGACATAGCTGACCTATTCAGACTTATGGCTGGAGGGATTTTTCAGTAGTAATGGGTATTATATTGCACGCTCAGCTTTTCAAATAGCTGATGGGTCAATTCACGCGAGAATTAATACATATATTTAAAAATGGTAAATCAATCTTAAGAAAGAAAAACACATTTTGGTTAGCGTATTTCTATGTGCAATTTAATATATTCATATGGTGTTTTTACGCATAGATTAAGAAATGACTGACGTCGTTTATATATAAAAAAGAAAAAAAAATAAGATATAGGCAAGTAGAAGTGCTTTTTAATAAATTAAATGAATATATAGATGCTTCAAATAAAAACAATCCACATTCCTGAGTTAGTTCCCAATAGTTAATAATAGTAAATTTACGCTAGAATTGCTCCGCTAGAGTGGCGCAGTTCTAGCGGAGCAGTCAATAAATAAAATATGAGTTAGCTAAGCAATATTTGTTCTGGTCTGATTTTTCCTAAGGTTTATAAATGACAGCAAAGCCACTTAGTTTAACGATGTGGTAAGATTAGGATGGCAGTATTCTGAGTGTTAGATCCGTGCTTTACAAGGACAGCAGACTCAACAGAAAATCGCTCATATAGATTTCTTGGACGCTCGGTAGGTCAATATAAAGAATTGTTGACTAGTACTTGGAACCATTTTCTTCAGAAGGCATCCAACAAAGGAAGTAATCTGTGAGTGTAAGCAGGGATAGGGTGCACCACTGGTGATCGTCATCAGCTAAGTTTGGCCGTAAAGCACTTTTATTAGCCTCTCAGCTTAGGGTGTGCGGAAATAATAATCCCTGCACCCCTTGACTAATCGATGTGCGAATCGTTGGTGGCGGCGACTTCATACCAATATAACAGAGTGGGGTCACTTAAGCTTCCCTTTCTCTCTTTTTCTTTCATACACACAATTTTTTTTCAAGACTGTCCATTCCCAACAAATGGATCAGACCTTCGAGCAACACTTCTGAATGGTTCCCCACTGATTAATTGACATTCATTTCAAGGAATTCAAGGAAATACAAGTAAAGCACTCCTTCTATTTCCTCGAATCGCAACAGGCTCCTTTTAATGGTCAGAGGATACGAAACATTGAAAGCTAGTGGATAATGTTTAAGAAGACTGCAAGCGGTTATTAAAAGAATAGAATAAGACAAACAAACGAACACACTTCCCTTCAAATATATTTACAATATTTGAATAGGGAAAGTTCATTTATTTTGGTCTATTGTTTTAATAACCATTCTACATTAATTCTGTCGTTTTCTAAGTTTTTCTCTGAAGTAACCCATGTTACCTCAGAGAAAATGTTCATTTTCTGAGCTAATAATCGCCAAGAACATCAGAAGAAATGGTTTTAGTTTTGATTTTAATGACTGGTCAGTTAATTCACAATAAAGGAATTACCTGATTTGACTCTTCAACCAATAGGCTGGGATTCAAATCCCGAAGTAGGCACGGATGATCGTATTTGTCTTTAGAGGGGGTGGGGGGGTGAATTTCGTTGTCCTACCTCTCGCTGATGAGGGCTGAAGTGGCTTGCAATAGTTCCATGTTTGGTAGCGGCGATTTCATACCAGTATAACCGAGTGGGGGTTACTTAAGCTTCTCTTTCTCTCTGGATTATGTAAAAATAATTAAAAAGAACCAAGATATATAAAACTAATTTAAAAAGTCCGTAGATCACCTAGGAATATCAATGTAATATAGGTTTACAACGTTCGGGATTGGAAATTACATGAAATTTCCACTCCCGAAATTTACGTGCCGATGTCTTTTATGAGGAAAGGAAAAAAAAAGACAATTTTTGCATCATTTTGCTAAATGTTGAGTGGGCACTTTTGGTTTTCAATCCCGTCTTCCTTTTATGTACTGATCCGATTACTTATCAAGACCATGTAATTTAGTTTCTTGTAAAGAAAATTTTGGTATTGATAAGATCGTCGATAATAGTCTGTTATTGTTTGTCCACTCGGGTTCATGGCCTTTTAGTAATTTTTTTCCAAGAGCGAAATCTCTAGTACAACTGCATCAGATTAATGAACTGACCTTTAGTAGGAATACAGTTATAAAGATTTATAGCCTAGGTGGTGTAGATCCCAGGTCTTTCCGATCAACGATGTTATAACTAATGACTGACCGACCATTTATTAGGAAAATTTTAAAAGATTTAAAAAATAAAAAATAAAAATAAACAAAACGCATCCACGTGTTTTGTTTTGTTTTGTTTTTAAAGCAGGGAAATTTTAAGAGATTTTTCTTAAAATTTGCCCCTTCGTTCAATTTTAGTTTCAATGAAATCACTTGTAATAGCTGAATTCGAAACAACATTGTACGTCTAGAGTACGCAAGCTAAAGAAAGTAAGGAAATAAACGTAAACAATCATAAAAAAAATTAAGTTTCGTTATCACATTGTTTTGTAATTTCATGATTGACATAACAATTAAACTTAGAGCTGTTTTTGGAATATGTCTGCGGGCATAATATTGTTTTCTTTTCTTTTCTTCCGTTTCTGTTACGTACATAATCAGAATAGTTATATAAAAATGACGTTACAGAACTGAATAGATATCTTAAACAGGAAATTTCAGGAAACAGTATCAGGTCATGGAAGATTTATTATCATAAATAAATCTTTCATGACCTATGGAAGATTCATTGAGAATCGTTTTGCCAATAAAATCGGTTAAAAAAAAATCATCTAACGCCTTTTTATTCCCTGTATATGGGGAGTAGGCGAGGCCGTTTAGCCCCCTCTAACTTTTGGAGACTGAGTGGGCAGTTCAATCTCCACTGGTACCAATCAGAGATAGATGGCCCAAGGCTATCACTAATTAACCGGTACTCAGTGAAGAGAGACGGCTCAAATGTGCCGCCATCTCGTGGTCCCTAACCCTAACACAATATATTTAATGTCTGAAATAATGTGGGTTTTACGGTCGATTTTCTTGAGTTTACAGGACGAATAACCCGAGTTTCCGGGAGGAAAAACCTGCTTGCCCGTGCCAGAGATCGACTAACTCTGGAACCGGTCGAAAAAAGGCTTAGAAAAATTTCCTCTAGTCGCCGACTAGACTCGAAACCAAGTCTTCCTTCGTGCGGCCAAGCGCGGTGGGTGGCAAACGCCACATCCACTGAACTACACAGGCTCTTAAAATCGGTTAACAAATTCGTTATTTTATTTTTCGTTTTACAGAATTAATATATATTAATATATATATATATATATATATATATATATATATATATATATATATATATATATATATATATATATATATATATATATATATATATATATATATATATATATATATATATATATATATATATATATATATATATATATATATATATATATATATATATATTAATATATATATATACAGTATATATATAAATATATATATATATTTATATATATATATATATATATTTATATAAAATATACGTGTAAGTATATTTTATCATACCTGACCTTAAGATTTTAAGTTTTTATATTTCATTCAAATGAGTTTAGCAAAATGTGTCCATACTGGCCTGGGATTTCCTGGAAATTTTCTTATCTTTATTGTCTCAAGTTCTGGAAAAACAGGTAGGGTTTTAGATATTTCACAAAATTAAATTTACAAATCTAAAACAGAAAAGTGCTGAATTTGTAATATAAACGGCGTCGTTTCTTCAAACACCCTATCTCGTGCAAGAGATCGACTAATTCAGAAACTAGTTGAAGAATGGCTCAGAAAAAGTTCGTCTAGTCGGCGACCAGAATCGAAGAATTTTCTTTAGGCAGCCCTATAGATGCAAATGCTATTTCCACCGATCTGAACTGGCCTTGAATTTCTTGTAATTTAACATCATTGGTAGATGATTATTACATCATGTCATTGTATCATGATGGTTGCAAACGTATTGAAAACTCCAATAAATATAACGTTATTTGTAATTTTATAAATTGATTAGTATTTCTTTTAAACACAATACAATAATATCATTTATGACTAACATGAATGTAAATTAAGTGTAACGAAACAGAGACACGTAATAGACATTTTATTAAATTTAGCTGCAATGCAAGAAGAAATTATTCTTAAAAAAAAAAAAAATCAACTAACGCCTTTTTATTCCCGTATACGGGAGTAGGCGAGGCCATTTAGCCCTACCTAACTTTTGGAGACTGAGTGGGCAGTTCAATCTCCACTGGTACCAATCAGAGATAGATGGCCCAAGGTATCACTAATTAAGCGGTACGCAGTGAAGAGAGACGGCTCAAATGTGCCGCCATCTCGTGGTCCCTAACCCTAACACAATATATTTAATGTCTGAAATAATGTGGGTTCTACGGTCGATTTTCTTGAGTTTACAGGACGAAAAACCCGAGTTTCCGGGAGGAAACTTATTTTTTTTCACTTTAATTTTTAAATTTGGATTAAATTTGATAACTTAAATTTCTTCAGAAATGTAAAACTGAGGAAACAGCTCAGTGCAGTTATTGTCTAGAGCAGATATCAGATAAGACAAGGAATCGAACACTGGTGGACTGATGAGGCATTTAGAAGTCCTCGTGAAATCACGAAACCTTCGAGTATCGCAAAAGAAATAAGGTTAATTAGTCAGTTTTAAACCATTATAAAACAAGAAAATTAAGAGAGATTTTGGGTAGATTGGCCTCAGAAGATGGGATCTCAATTCCAAAACACTGCCAGGAGTTCTTTTATAAGCAAATAGATTTCAATGAAGAATTACGCATTATCAAAGAACCAGTCAGATGTCTGACTTGTTCTTTGAAAATCTGTTAGCGTAGAAAAGAAGAGCCATGTCTATGTTCACTGGGCATCTACAGATGCCGTATGATCACTCCGATGCTCGATGATGTTCCACACTAGGCCTCGCCATGTAGTCCTGTTGTTTGTCCTTCTGGCAGCCTCAACTCTCTGAAGATCAGTCACTCCACACACGCCATCCATCCATCTCATTGATGGTCTACCCCTGCCTCTTTTTCCAGGAACTTTACCTTCTATTACTGTTCTGAGAAGTCCTCCTTCCATCCTTTCTATGTGTCCAAAATATTTCAACTTTCTTCTGTTAATATCCTCAAGGAGCCTTAAAGTTCTACTAATCTTTTCTAACACCCATTCCTTCTGTAACACCACATCTCAAAAGCAGATATCCGTTTCTTATCTGACTTCTTTAAGTTCCAAGTCTCGCATCCATAAGTCGCTGTTGGAAAAACAATTGCATCTAAAATCCTCAACTTTGTTCCCATGGAGATAGATCCATCTTTCCAGATTTTAGACAGGTCTCTGACTGTTGTTTTAGCCATTCCTAACCTTTTTCTGACATCTTCTGAACAGCAATTCTTCACATTAATAATGGATCCCAGGTACTCAAACCTGTGACTTCCTCAATTCTTTCTCCATAAGATGCATTTGTTTCTCAAGAGCTTCTCTGTTTGTTTTTCCTTTGAGAACCATGATCTTTGTCTTGCTAGAATTGAGTTGAAGTCCTCTGTTATTACTGATCTTGTTAACTTTGTCAAGAATTAGTCCTAGTTCTTCCATGTCACTACAAAGGAGTACTGTATCATCAGCGTACCTCAGATTACTGATCACTCTACCTCCTGTCGTAATTCCTGTCCTGAGCTCATCCAATGCTTCACGCATGATGCCCTCTGCATATATACTAAACAAGTGAGGAGAAAGTAAACATCCTTATCTAACTCCTTTTCCAACTTTAAGCCAGTCAGTCAATCCAACACCTGTTCTTACTGTGGCTTCTTGCTCCTTATACAAGTTGGCTATCAACCTGATAGTGTGTTGAGGAAAACCCATTCTTTTCATTACTTCCCACAGTTTCACATGCTCAATACAGTCAAAAGCTTTAGAGTAGTCTAAGAAACACATTACCAGAGGGAGTCTGAATTCTTTATATTTTTCTATGATCTGCTAAGGCAAAGGATCTGATCTCTAGTGCCCCTACCTTTCCTAAAACCTGCTTGTTCCTCGCGCATCTCTGCCTCAACTTTGGCCTCAATCCTATTTAGCATGATCTTTAATAAACTTTTGCTTGCATGAGATATCAAACTAATAGTTCTATAATTCTTGCATGCCTTCATATCACCTTTCTTTTGTAGTGGTATGAAAACTGACTTCTTCCATTCTCTAGGCCATGATCCTGTCTCCCATATCCTTGTAATCAATCTATGAAACACTCTTATCCCTCCATTCCCTGTGGCCTTAATTAACTCTGCTGGGATTTCATCTGCACCTGGAGCCTTATAGCTGTAGAGCTGCTTAACTGCTCTTTCAACTTCATGCCTAAGTGGAGGAGGTTCCAATCAAAATTGTCTTGGTGGGAGGCTCCACATTTTCTTTATCCACTCCGCTGTACAGTTCCTCACAGTATTTTTTCCATCTATTTTTGATTTCCAACTCTTTTGTTAGTAATGATCCATTCCTGTCTTTGAAGACATTCAATTTAAGCTTAAACTTGTGCTTTAGGTCACGAACTAAATAAAACATCCTTTTATAATTATGCCTTCTCACCTGGAACTGTATTTCTTCACATTTATTAGTATAGAACTTTTCCTTGTCCTGCTTGATGGCTCTTCCGATTTCTTTATGTAATCTCTTGTATTCTTCGGTCCCTGTGTATTTTTGTTTTTCCAACCGCCTTCTTTTGATTAGTTCCCATGTTGAATCTGATATTCATGGGTGTCTTGGTTTTCTTATTGGGCCGAGATACGTCTTCGCTGTATCATGTATTATCATCTTGACTCCTTTCCAAAGCATTTCTGGTGAGATTTCCTCATTGGTCTCCAAAAAATCATCCAGCCGAGTTGATGTTTCTTCTGTGAATCCACTAGGAATTTCTCTAACATACAATCTAGTGGAATGTGCCTGACCTGGAAGTTTTCGGAGTCTTAGTCTTACTTTGGCTCTTACTAGCTGATGGTCTGTACCACAATCTGCTCCAGGACAAGTATGCACATCAGAGATGCTTGTCTTCCACCGCTGGAGAGCCAGGATGTAATCAATCTGGTGCTTTGACCTGTCAATGTTGGATGTCCAAGTATAGGTCCGTCGTGGATGTTTCTGGAAGCAGGTATTGGTAATAACTAATCTGTTAGCACGGGCAAATTCCAACAGTCTTTCACCATGGGTGTTACGTTCACCCAGACCAAACATGCCACACTCCGGCCTGACTTTCATACTCTTTCCCACTTTTGCATTTAAGTCTCCTAAGATGTATGGCATGTCTCTCCTTGGTAGGCAGTCCAAAACAGTTTGTAAGTTTTTATTGAATTCTTCACTCTCTTCTTCAGGCCTATCCGTGTGGGGTGCATAAACTACCACAATTGATACATTGGTAGGCTGAGCCTTAAGTCTAATGGAGAGTATCCTATCATTAATGGGGTTATAACCAAGACGGCTTCTTGCCTGAGTTGTCTTCAGTATCACAGCTACCCCATGATGTTTTGAATCGCCACCTGAGTAAATAACTGTCTTTTGAAGTGACTTTCTCCATTCCATATGGTCTCTGTAATTCCCAAGATGTTAATTTTATACCTATCCATCTCTTTACAGACAATCTCAAGAGTACCCATCTGTAAACTCCGGACATTTGTACCTATGCAAAATTTCTTTCTAAGATTAATCTTATACATTCTGTATTGCTCATTCACAGTATCACTGACTTTTGATGGAGACTATAATATACTTCTCGAACAGGACCCTCTGCCTAAGCCCTGAAATCGGCTCTGATTATTCTGCGCAACAGTCGATGCAGCATGAGATACGTTATTAGGCACAATCATTGTAGCATTTTGGAGTGAAGTCAATGCAAGAAGAAAGTGGTAAGGTTACAGAGGCCCTTTCCACATAAGATGAAATAGCAAAATAGGAAAGATTCACCCCTATTCCCTCGAATACTCTAATAGCATTGGGGGAAAGGTAGCAAGAAGAAAAGAAAGAAGGAAAGAAAAAAAAGGGGAGTTACCAGTCTACAGATAATATAACAGATGAATATTACATGAAGTAAGGCATGGTCCAGCATCAGGTACCTCGGGTTTGCCCTGCCCGTACTCACTAAAGTGAGCCCTTGAGGCAAATATCAAAAATTAAACAATTAAAGTGAAATAACTGTAAACAACTATTTTTATTGGAAATAAAAGGTAGATCAGGGTTGTTTTTCATTCATGACTGATTTAGTTTCATTTGTAATTAGTTCTCTATACTAGGAAAAAATCTTATATTGTTAATTTAAGCAATGTGGACTGAAGAATGCAAGAATATGGAATATTCAAAAACTAAACATATCGTGGCTATAACAACAGAGGGAGCAAGAGAAATAAAGAAACTTGGACGCGGACGCGCCGTTGATCAGGCCATTCATTTAGTGCAAACGCATTTTATAAAAAATATGTGATAAATATGTTTTAAAATAATTTTCAGAAGAAAAACTGTTTATTTATTTATTTTATTTATTAATGTTTTGCCCAAGTGTTGGAATTCCCTGGACATGAAAAAAAAAAAAAAGTCTGGACTCCCAGGAACAGAAAATAGCAGAAATTAAAAATTTCTAGTCAGCATTTAATATATTCATTTTGTCCGTTCGTTGGCATTCATATAAAAACTTTGTGCTGAAAGCCAGTTAGTGAAATTTCATATCTGAAATGTTTTTTAAAGTTAATCCATTTTGGTG
Organism: Typopeltis vanoorti; assembly: GCF_054136105.1. Classification (NCBI taxonomy): domain Eukaryota; kingdom Metazoa; phylum Arthropoda; class Arachnida; order Uropygi; family Thelyphonidae; genus Typopeltis; species Typopeltis vanoorti. Next base: position 158,338,535 of record NC_143551.1, read on the forward strand.
TCCGTTGGACGGCATTTCATGGTAAATTTGAATGAATGAATAAGTAAATAAATTTGAATATATAAATAGATATTCGAAAGGATAGAATGACTTCCTACTATTGCTGTATTATAATCGATGAAAATTTGTATTTTAATATATTTATCGAATATCTTCCAGTTTTCGTTTCGTGCCAAATTTATTTGCAAATTAATTCAAAATTATATATTAGAAATGACAATAAATAAACTGTCTGCAGTCCGTCCGGCAGAAAGATTTAGTTTGACTGAATATTACGTAATAATGAATGACGTCACTATAAAATTACATTATTGCAAATGCGCTTTTTTATGATTGCCTCCCTGGAAAACAGATGTTTTTCCAGCAGAGGGAAAACGAGTTTGGAAGAATTCGAAGGAAGAATGGAATTGTCATTTCATAGAAATGGACCTTCAAAATTCTGAACTACAGAGTGTTTTTTTTTTTTTTTTTTGGAATAGAGATTAAACTTTTAAATTAATTTAGGAAAATGTATCAATTATCTGTTACTCTAGAATCAATATTTAGGGTGAATGGAATGTGGAATTACCTCATGATCTTCAAGATCTGAATGTAGATCTTTCAAACACTCGACTGCAAACACTTGCGTTCACTTTTTGCAATTTTATTACTTACGTTTGTTTTTAATTTATTTTTTTATTTTTTGCACGTTTGTTTACTAGTAAAGAAACGTACGTAAAAATAAAATAAATGTTCCTGAAAAAATGAAAACATGTTTACTCTTTTTAAGAAGTTTGTTTACGCGGGATCTGAATGTGCATATCTGGATCACTTGCTCAACTTAATGGGAAATTACTGAAACATAATGTGATTGAAGGAGCAAAATATGCAGTTCTTTTTTTCTTTGAACTTCCAGCGGTATTAATATTTATAGAGTAAGTTGGAAGCTCTGATTTCAAAGTTATTTACCCTGTAGTCAAGCATGAAATTGCTGATGCAGTGTCATATTAATGAACGAACGTGGATGATTGAACTTTCAACATAATCCCTTTGATTTAATTTGTTAGGAGGAAAATGCTGACAAGCAGAAATATACAGAATTAAAACTTGTAGATAATTTTTCAGCTGAAATGTTCATAAGTTAGTCACTTAAATATTTCTCAAACTGTTTTCTGGAACTTGTGTTTTCACATAATATTATTTGTGGCATATACACGAATATATATTTAAAAAACAAAGTTTTGATATTTATTCGACTTGTTTATCTCTGCTGAAAAAAATATAAAGATCAAAATTCCGAGAAAAAATGTTAAGTTTTTTTTTTTGATTTGTTTCATTTATTTATTTATCGTTATCATTTCTAAATTAATTGGCATTAACATCATTGTAAATGTGATATGATGATGTTTGGGAAGTGTATCAAGCGGTTGTCTCAAGATAAAAACAATATTTAAAAGCAAATGTATCGAGAAAATATCGAACTGAGGATCAAAATTAGTTTACAGTTAGTGATTTTAAATTTAATGAATACAGTTCGCCTGTTAAGATTTACTAAAAGAAATGATCTTTTCACAACTTCTTATAATTCCAAACTAACGTATGAAAATAAAACTGTAAATTAATTTATGACGTGTGATAATCTTTTCAGAAATTTGCATGTCGCATTTAAAATCCTTTATTTTATATGTGCATTTTTATTTAAACCTTTATATACCGCAGGGCTTGCATCCTGCGCGCACATCAACTTTCGGTTGTTTGCTCATCTGATTTTTGTAATTCTACTGTGATAGATCCTCCACATGCCACTGAAATTAGCTCAAATAAAGGAGGGGTTGGCCAGTTCTTCGTTGTATTCCTTCCACCACATTAAGCTCACTTGCGCAATGCTTCATTATCATTACGGCATAAATCCAGAAAAACACACAAAACAATAAAATAACTACATTTATTCGTCTATTTTACGTTTAATTCTTGTATATCTACATGGAAAAAATGCCTTTAGTGGTAAATTTCAAGTGTCTTCCAAGACTGGGTTCGAATCCTATTTGAGATAGGAAGAATCTTCGTAAGGATTTTAGAATGAAGATTAGTTAGCAGGTTTCATAAAGAGGTGGGTTTTTCCTGTGTGTGTGTGTGTGTGTGTGTGTGTGTGTGTGTGTGTGTGTGTGTGTGTGTGTGTGTGTGTGTGTGTGTGTGTGTGTGTGTGTGTGTGTGTGTGTGTGTGTGTGTGTGTGTGTGTGTGTGTGTGTGTGAAAAGAGAGAAATTTCAAAGGGTTTTCTTGTTTTTTGCCTTCTGGAAAAAAATCTTTCAACTTTTATGTGTGTTTTGTCCCCAGAAATAGATAAACGGGTCAAAAGAACATAACGCGATTAGCAGACATAATACTTTGGCCTCATAGCCTTAGCCGCTTCGACTCTTCTAACCAGCTTGCCAATTTCACGAAGCATCCCTTGATTTACATCAAAACCAAGCTTCGTAAAAATCAGAGAGAGAGAGAGAGAGAGAGAGAGAGAGAGAGAGAGAATCAATTCATTATTTAATTCCTTCTCTTTATGACGTTTAAACTGTTTATGACGCTCTTTATAATGCATTATTTTTTTAATGAGCTCAAACAGTTGCCAACAACGTCAGGCGAGTCGCATTTTACACTCTTAAGAGGACCTTAAAAGGTAGCGAAATCTTGCGAGTTTTCCTGTTATTCGCGATGTGCTAAATTGAACTAGGCTGTTTCATCAGTAAATTAAATCAGAGGCATCAAGAAAAGGAGAAAATTAAATTTTAAATGGATTCTCCATCTTCGCCGGAACTTGCTGCAGTGAGAAAAAGCAGACGAAGTTTACTCGAAGCTGCGCATCTTTAGAAAACCTAAGAAAAGAATAAAAGAATATTATATCTTGGACTGAGGGAAATAAAGTAAACAGCTTGGTTTCTGTATTATTACAAGAAGCGATCGCATCCAGCTACCTTCTGTTCATCAGGGAAATTAAACTCCATTTCGCTAGAAAGAAATTAGGATGAAAATAAAAAAAAAAAAACATTTTGATGAAGAAATGATAGCAGAAACACACATTCATGAACAGTTTCATAAGAACCGAATATTTATGCATGCCTGAAGCTTCATAAAGATAAAACGTAAAAAAGACTTTGGATCAATTTAATGTTAGATTGTATTTTTCGTGAATATATTTTGAAATGTTGAACTTCAAATATTTGAAATGGGGAACTTCAAATACTGTAAAAGTAAAAAAAAATGAATATAATCCCCAAAAATACATTTTAAACCAAACTTTTGGCTGCAAAGTTAATAGGATCTTTCAGAATTGTCCCCTTTTGATTATTATAATGCAATCAGAGAAGGATCTAGCGGTCTGTTTTTGTCTTATGTTTCTTTCTATGTTCGCTTATTATATCAGATGTGTTCTACTGAAATGACATCTACCACATTCTGTTTATATGAAAGTTTCTCAGAAGCCTATAAAAAAATACGAAGAGTACCTGCTGCTCAAAGCTTTACGTCTTAAAAGCGTTGGCAGCAATTTGAACAGACGCAAGTATTTTGCATTTGGGCTTTCTCAAATTCAAATTCAATCAGACTTTCAGAAGTCTTTTTTGAATTCTAATTCTAAACTGTGTGTGTAAGAGGATTCTCATTCAAGAAGTCTTTTTTGAATTCTAATTCTAAACTGTGTGTGTAAGAGGATTCTCATTCAAGAAACTATTATTTCACTTATTCAGTCACAGCGGATGTTTGGATAACAACAATGGAAGTAGGGGTCATACCATGGAAAAGAAACTTAGAAATCGTGGTCATTTAACACTGTTTTTTTTTTTTTTTCTAATGCTAAAGCACACAAAGTCGACTTGGCTTGGTGAAAGTAGATCTGTAGAAATGGATTTGGATAAGGCATTGTTCGGAGTTGCGAGGAGAGCTAAAAACTAACAGTGTTTAGGAGGGAGCTGCTTAAGAAAAGGTCCGTGGTATTGGGAGAGGATTATCCAGTATTCTGTTGGATAGTACACAATTTGTCTACCTTAATCGGTGAAGTTATGGGTGCTAATTATGAATGGTAAGAAGTAAGCTTTATGATCGATATTAAGAGAGAAGTGAATAGTGAGATCATGCCACGAATGAATCAAAGTTCTGTTTGGTGTGTAACTTATACTTACCACTACCACATATATGTTGAAAATGGGTTTTATATTTTCAAAAGGAATATCAGACCATTTGAAGAAACTTACACCCACAGTCTGAGACAGACTAATTTAGTGTTGGAGAAAAAAATCAAAGTTTGAAAGACAAACACACCTGCCAAAGAAACAATGATCCTCTATTATTGTAAGCAACACAGTTCAATCGTATGTTTTCTAAGTCATCTCAAGATCAGATAAGGGTGCAAATATTTTGCTACATTTGCGCATTTATATTTCAAAATCGAAATATAAATGGCCAAAATTATCCGCCAATTTTGCCTTTAATTATTTTTTTTTCAAATTATGGTACAAAATTAATTCGATACCTAGAAGAGTTTGCTATGCGGATAGAGAATAAAAACCGATAAACATCTCAATTTTTTTAATAAACTAGGTGATCATTCAGCTAATAGTTACGTAATGTCAAACTACTACACGTATATTAACTGTAGTTAATAAATAAACGAATATTAACTGTAGTTAATATTCGTTTCGAGATAGCTGTATAAAACAGAGATTTATTGCGATAGATAACTCAAGCAAATGTAATAAATTGTATATAATGATAATACATCCTATCTTGGAATCCTAAAAGTCAAGAAAGTTGTTTCAGATAGGGCCATGTTAAAGATATGAGCAATAACCCTATGCTATGTTGTGTGGATAGCATAAGGAAAGAGAGTTGGATGTGGATAAATCAATTAAACTGCAATAAAACTGAAAAAGGAATAAAGACGGTTATATTGAATGTGGTACATCAGTGTTATATCCATTTCAAATTTATTAATTATCATTACATGTCACTTTTGTTGGAGTGAGTCTAGAGACATATTACAGAAAGCCATTCTACATTACCACAACGCTGCACTATACAATCCACCATACACCATCTACTACACATTACTCGGTATTTTGTCTGTTACCAAAGTGCGTTCTCTGGCTGATTTGAGAGATTGGATTGAGGAACATCCTGCTCCTTCCAAATAAAGGACGGCTAACTCACCTTCTAGTGATTTTTCACTAGAAGGTGAAAAACCTAAGTTTTTTTTTTTTTTCAATTGGAGAGCGCATGTTTCGTTGTTCTTCCTGCAGTACAGTGCTTCTGTTTATAACAAAAGCACTGTACTGTAGGAGAACCACGTAGGAAAATGTCACTTATTAAATGACATTTAATAGATGTTTGACAGTGGTATTGTTTGTTTTATAGGCTTGTCTTCTTTCGCAATAACAATATAGCTACATTAATATTGCCACTGTACATACAACGTGTATTATTTATCTCAATAGAGATCAAGTAACAAAATCATAAACTGAGAATTCATTAAAAATCTTAACAACTTTATTTATGTTTTCATTTTTTGGATTTTTTGATAAGAAAATCCCGTGAATCCTAAAACTACTGTTTTAGTAATGAAATCAAATTTAAAAGTTTTTAAATGAAAGGTCAAAATACCGTCTGCTTAGAGCAACTCCTTCCCAAAGCCATACATTAATAACTGGTTACTTGGTTATTACTTCGAAAACTTGTTTTTTAGCATAAACCAGGCCAAAAGGATAAATGACAGGAGAGGCTACGGGTGACCGCTGAGGATACCATTTTGAGGGCCCAAAACTTTGAGATACCTGTTGTTAAAAAAAAAAATAAAAAAAATAAAAATAAAAAAAAAAAAACGTTTTTACCTCACTCGGGGACATCTGGTAGGGATCAATGATTAACATTTAAAATTTCTAAATTATCTCTAATGTTGTTCTACTAACAGTCAAAGAACGTGAACTCAAGAAGTGAATTCGGTTGGTCAAGTATGTTTGGCAACCTTATTTCAATCATTAGTTAGGACCATACCCCATATTTTATCGACGGGCACAATAAGGATAAGGAGGATAAAAGCGATGAATAAAAATTGAGAATGAATAAACATTCTCAATAAAAAAAGATTTCAGTAACGAAGTATTCGCTTCATGGAAAATGCGAAAGTTAGAATAAATGATAATAATAAATAAATGAAATATAATAAATGAAATATAATTCAGGGTGAGGAAGTGCTGATTAGAAATATCGGAATAAATCATAAAAAAATAATTATACATCACTCTACAGCAGTGTTTATCAAATTTCAGATATCCGCGTACTCCTTCTTAAATTTTCATTATTACCAAGCTTTCAAATAATAAATAAATAAAGTATATTTCATTCTAAATGTCTATTTGAATTTATATGTTCATATAAACAAAAAATATGATTTATTTTTAATAGAAAAAAATTTGGAATAGGTTCCTCTTCATTTTCCGTCCATGAAAATCCACATTTCATGTAATTCATATCATACTTACGAAGATTCTTCATCTTCTTCCTAGTTGGTTCTCTAGAAATGTCAGGCGACACGCCCTTATCAATTTCATTTGATCCAGATGCAATACTAAAGTTTTCTTGTTGCTTACAGCTACTTGTAGTTGCTATATTGCTCCCTTTTGTGGATTTTATAAATCCAATCTTTAACCAATGATCCATATTTAAGAATTTGAAAGCTAAAAAAAATTACAGTATTTACTACAATATAACTCGCACTTTTTTTTTTATCAAAATTAAAGCTAAAATATATCTCGTGGGGCGAGATATATGCTGTGTTTCGGAAGCTAAAGTTTTCAGAAAAAAACTGCAATGGTGTGACTTACCACGAAGCTTCTACTCGCTATCGCTACTTTAGGTATCGAGAACAGTTTCCTTGTGTGCATTGTCAAAGTCATCTACCCATTCGTTTCCATTATTTCCAGCAAAAATTACCAGAAATTTACAAGACTTGAGAAACGCAGAGCAGCTATGAAAAATTGCATATAATTGGTGCGGTATTAACAAAAGATCGCGCGAACCAAAGACAAATTAGCATTTCAACAGTTGAGTTGAAATGCAAATTCTATTCAACCGAATTCCATAATATGTGAAACACATTCACTATATATTTGTTAGTTTTAGCACGTTAACGATGGAGTGGTGTCAAGCAAAACCTTATGTTGCACCGGCAACATATGGTTTTGCTGGAGTCTATACAGCAGTTTCTGTTGGAGGGGAGATGTGATTCATTAGTTAGTGAATTATAACAGTTGTCTCTAATTACACTATTTGTTGAGAAATATAATGATTCCATGTGTTAATGACGAATAGCCGAAAATTGCCACGTACACCCTGAAGGCCTTTCGCGAAACCCCCCGGGGGTACCCGTACCACACTTTGAGAAACACTGCCCTACAGGTACACGTAATTGTGGTACTAATAGTTTTTCATCACATTAGCAGTAGTCAAGGTATGTATTGGAATTTTATATGGTACAAAATAATAATTTCTTTCCCGAATGATTGTTATTATTTCTATATTCAGTTAACAGAGTTCCTAGTTAAAGAGTTACGACAAACATGAAACAGAATAATGAAATATTTGATAAAAAAGGAATCTAATATGGGGCTTATCCAAACGTCTAGGAATCGACTAGATATCGTCGTAAATGTCAGATTATTATCATTATTGTTTGATGTTGTCATTCGTAATAATAATATTATTATTAGAGACTGCTAGGAAGTCACAAACACGTCGAGCGAGGTCATACGTCATCATACCAGCTATCGCAGCTTCTCTTATTGGTGATGCAGCTCTGCTTTCATTGCTAACTGTGGACTGCTTAATAGTAAGCGGAGGTTTCTGTGGTTTAGAAGTTCATAAGGCATATTCCGGTAATTGGACCACATTTCTTTAATTAAGCTAAAAGCACAACAAAGAAATCAAACCCGACAAGTTTCGTAAGTCTTTTGACTTACATCTTCAGGGGTAAAAGGTAACTGAAAGTTAAAACAACAAAAAAGAGAAATTAATAGTCCATACTATACAGTTGTAACCGTCTGACTGTTCATAAAATTAAAAAATCAGAATGCAGATTCAAAGCAGTGCTAAGTTTAAACAATGCTGGATGATGCCACGTTCTGTTGTTCACGATCATAATGTCCGAGGTCTGACTGAGGTATATTTTTTATCAAAGCTGACCAAACTTGGTGTAGAATTAAGCCTTGGTTTTTATTTCACTATGCTGGAATTCTAAGCATGTTTGCAACTTCTTTGAATTTCCTTATGTAACAGTTTTTTCTATATAAGACATGTTTGTTTTCTGCCAGAGTACGTTGTGGCCGGTGGAAGTGGTATGGAAAGCTAGACCTGATTTGTGTTCTCTTCTGTTTTGCACATCCTTTTGGTGTTCGTTCATGCGTATTTTCCCAGATCGTCCTCTGTCCTACGTAGCAGATGCCGCAAGAAAAATAAATTTCATAAACATCTGGTTTTTTAAGAGGATGATGTGGAGGTTTCGTGGGATATAGAAATCTTCAAATTTTTTCCAGCTGCAGAAAGGCTACTTTGATGCTATGCATGTTTAGTAAATAGCCATCTTGTCTGTAACATTCTTGATATATGGAAACGTGATGGCGTTTTTGAAATCTTGTTTCTTTGGAATGCTTGTAGGAGTGTGTGAAAGATTTTTTTGATTATCAAGCTTCCCACAGAAACAAGATTTCAAAAACGCCATCACGCTTCCATATATCAAGAATGTTACAGACAAGATGGCTAAATTACTAAACAAGCATAGCATCAAAGTAGCCTTTTTGCCGCTGGAAAAAATTTCAAGATTTCTATATCCCCGAAACCTCCACATTATCCTTTAAAAAAACCAGATGTTTATGAAATTTATTTTTCTTGCGGCATCTGCTACGTAGGATAGAGGAAGATCTGGGGAAATACGCATGAACGAACACCAAAAGGATGTGCAAACAGAAGAGGACACAAATCAGGTCTAGCTTTCCACACCACTTCCACCGGCCACAATGTACTCTGGCAGAAAACAAACATGTCTTATATAGAAAAAAACCGTTACATAAGGAAATTTAAAGAAGCTACAAACATGATTAGCATTCCAACACAATGCAATGAAAACCAGGGCTTAATTCTACACCAAGTTTGGTCCACTTTGATAAAAAAATATACCTCAGTCAGACCTCGGACATTATGATCGTGAACAACAGAACGTGGCATCATCCAGCATTGTTTAAACTTAGCACTGCTTTGAATCTGCATTCTGATTTTTTAATTTTATGAACAGTCAGACGGTTACAACTGTATAGTATGGACTATTAATTTCTCTTTTTTGTTGTTTTAACTTTCAGTTACCTTTTACCCCTGAAGATGTAAGTCAAAAGACTTACGAAACTTGTCGGGTTTTATTTCTTTATTGTGTTTTTAGCTTAATTAAAATAATTGTGGTCCAATTACTGGAATATGCCTTATGAACTGCTTAATGGTTTACGATTACAGCCAGAAAGAACAAATCGGTTAATAGCATTAACTCCATTTCGTTTCAGTTCTGTTTGACGTACCTAACTATTTGGTTATTTCTCGTGTTCCTTAAATGCAGTGTAATGCCATAAGATTTACATTTTCTGAATATAAAGACCTGCTTCAAAGAGTGATGAGAGATCCAAAGTATTTTTTCTTGAAATATTTATTCAACGGAAGAGTGAATTATCTTCTCTGAGGCTTTTTTTCGAGACCTAAATTCGATTAATGCGCCTCTAAAATTCGATTAGTGCACCTATATACATCTTAAAAATAAATGCTACAGATTTTAAAAATTTTCGATCTATACATTTTTTATGGCTAACTATTTTAAAAAATCACTCACCAAGATGAAATAATTTAGTTACCGATTTGAAACATTTTACAAAGTTATTTTTTAATGACATACTACACTATTTCCTTGTACACTATGTTCCAAATTTACCGCCAAAAGTTACGTCGTCTGCTTTACATAGTATTTTGTTGATCATATCTCGTGCAGTTATTTTCCTTACTTTTATATTTTAAATTATTTTCCTAACCTTTAATCATGAGTAAAAGAACTAGTGGGCAAAAAATAGAAGTGTGAAAATGATTTGAAAAGCAATCTGATTGGAAGAAAAACTTAAAATAATAATGGAAAATGAACAAGGCGAGTCCAGAGCAAAGATAGGACAACACAAAAATGGATGAATCAACTGCTGAATACAAAGAGAAAGGTAAGGCTACTTCAAGTTTATCATGCACACACTCGAAATCAAAGTATTATGATTGAATTAGAGAGACTTCTTTTTACATGGATCGAAGATTGTAACCAAAAATGGATCCCGCTAAACACTGGCCTTATTAAATCAAAAGCATTAAATCTCTTTGTAACCTGGAAAGAAAGGGCTATCAATGATGGAAAAGAAGAATTCCACGTTATTAGTGCTGGGTGATTTGAGCGTTTCAAAACGAGAAATTGCCTACATAATGTTCTAATCGGAGGCGAAGCTGCAAGTGCAGATAAGGAGATATCCAGAGTGAAGAAAATTGTGTAAGAAGGGGACTATTGTGATCAACAAATATTTAATGTCGATGAAACCGGCCTTTTTTGGAACGAATGCCTTCCAAGACTTTTCTAACCGAATCAGAGAAATTTCAGCCTGGTTGTAACGTCAAAGTCGAATGAAATTACTGCTAGCAATATGCGAGCAGTTTGGAAGCACATTCTTCCACATTGTGCAAATGATTTTAGAGGCTTTTCAAATGAATCTAAGTTAATTAAATCTCATTCTGAGAAGTTGAGTGATTCCGACCTGCTAAATTTAGATGCACAGCGGGAAGATCCTGAAGAATATTGAAGAAAATTTAATCACTGACAAGCCCAAAGAGGTTTCACAGAAACAATTTGAAAATATTTTTCGTACAATCGAAGTTTTTAAGCAGCAATGCTTAGAGACTGACCCTGGTGAAGAGAGAACCAGTAAAATTTGCAGAAGAAGCAATAGGGCCACACCGTCAGTTGTACGAAAAAAAGAAACAGAATGCCCGCCAAACTACGTTATCTCAATTCTTTGTTAAGAAGTAGAAAAATAAATTCATATTCTGAATATGTTTTATTGTTTTTCAGCTTCATGGTTTTCCTTTAACTAGACCCTAATTCTTTTATAAAAAAAATTAAGGGTTAAAATAGAAATCTGAGGAACGAATTATACATTTTCCCGTAGGTTATTATATTCGATTAGCGCGCCTGTTTTAAAGAACGCATTAATCGAGGGGTTGCTGTATTTCTTATTGACATTATTCAAATTTTGGTATTTTTTTATTTTTTATTAAAATAAAATAAAAGTAAGTCAATCGTCTGTCCCCAAGACGATTGACTTACTTTTTTTGTGGGGGGGAGAGAGAAACGATTCACTTACTGCATTCTCTCAACGTAATCTCTTTGGAAAATTTTCTTCTGAGTTTTAATTGAAAGTTCTTTCAGGTGTTTCTTGAAGTAAATTATACCTGGCGGCAATTTTCCAGTTAGCTTTCCGTTCGTTAGCACGTGCATCGCACCAGTACTCCACAAAACTGAAAGGAAGAGAAAATTTTCCTTGCAGCTGGATGTGGATTTATAGTTTTCGGGAGGTGAGTGTCTGTCCCCAATACCAGAACGTGTCAAAGCATAGAAACTTACCGTAAGCATAACTAACGGATTACTAGCACTTTGGCATTAACCCACGTCTTTTAATGCTTCACATAGAATCCCTAGAGGATCGATATCGTGTACTGGGAATGACGTCAGACGCAGCAGATGATGTCAACGAGGATAAAACGGAAGGTTTCCACTAAAACCATGGCAAGAACGGAATTAAGTTTCATTTTATGCGTTTTGTTAGTTGCATGTTTGACAAAAATAATAACTCTGTTTTTTACAGACTGGCTTTAATCGATAATATATTCTTATTTATGTGGAAAAGGTGAAAGAGGACAAATCAGTTTAACAGATGTTATTGCTGTTTCGAAGCAGAATTTGCGACGGTATTATGCATTTGTAATTTTTCCTCCGTCACTAAAATTAGTAAAGAAGGAAGGGGAAGACACAAAAACGACGAAATTATTTTAACTTTAGCTTAATTTAATTTTAACTTTTTCTTTTTTTTTATCAAAACGATGCTTAGAAATTAGTAATTCCTTTTATCCATTATTATTACTAAATTATTAAAGCACTTAAAAAAAAAAATATATATATATATAATCCATCTATCCATTTCGTGTCTGTTCAACACAGGCTGAGTCTCCTGATTTGGAGCTTTAGGCAATTTAATGCAGCCCGCTTGCCATTCCTCTGCTGCATCCCTCTATGGATAAGTACTTCATGTCTGTAGACTTCATGTCTGTAAACGTGTTCACGTTTGCTTGTTCTGAGGGATGAAAACTCGAAGTTTCCGAAAGATAAAACTGTCTACCGCCGTATGAGTACGGGTAACTCACCATTTGATTGAAAATGATGGATAACGGTACTTCGCGCGGTAGACAGCATTCAAACTCAGTTCTTTCTAACCAAACGGCTCGTCTATACCAACTCAGAAACTACAGAGGCTATATAAAGAGTGATCCTTGTGGAGCTCCACCCACTGATCCAAATGCTGCGAAACTTTGCAGGAATTCATTGTGCGTCATGCAAAAGAGATATCTGCTAAAAAATAAAATAGTCCAAAATTCACCACCACGGGCGCTATGTAATATACCATGTAGATGTAGTAATTTTTCTGTGTGTGTAAAAAGGAGAAAGGCGACACAAGTATAAATAAACACATTTTTATTCACTTCGATTATGCATTCATAGGCTGTTCGATATGCTCTTCCCAGCATGCCACAAACTGCATCCTTTGCACATTGTGTTCAACAGCAGAACGCAGCAGGTAGAGACTGATGTTGCGCACGTGCTGTGTTGTACTGTCTTCCAGCACTGGCAAGTTATCAGAATGAACCCGATAAACCCTGTCTTTGAGAAATCCTCACAGCCGGACGTTACAGGTGGAAGATTAGGTGAATGAGGCGGCCATGCTGCGAGAAACGCACAGCTGATCACCCTGGCTTCCGCGAAATGTTCTCGAAGAACCTCCTGTATGGACTGACCGATGTGTGGATAACCCATCCTACATGAAAATGACTGAATCCATGCACAGGCTCTGTTGTAGCTGTGGCACCATCAAAATTATTTATCATATCGCGATACCGCTAGAGAATAACTGAGCAAGACCCGACTAGCGAATCTCCTCAAAGAAGAATGGTCTAATGATAAACAAAGCTGGAAATGTAGAATATTCTGTATTTTCAGACAGCTGTGTAAGGCACATCCTTGTTGATAGTTCCTGCAGCACGTGCACTGCAGGAGCTGCTGTCTTTCATTGCCTGGTTCAAAACGGGCAGTATCAACTTCTTTCAGTTATTGTGAACTGATTGTTCTGCGACCACAGTCAGGTCTAACTCCCAGCGATCCCGTTTCTTCAAAACGACTAATCATCCGTCGCAGAGCGGATGGAAATTGTTGATCTCGTCGACATTTGTTCAGGCGACTCAATTCGCGGAGTGCAGCATTGCAATTGTTTAAGCAGTACTTTTTCACGAGCAAAGCACCTTGGGACAAGTTTCGTGCCATCATTGTGGACAGTATTAACAACCAGAATGAAGGGAAAAATCCCATGTCCATCTTTTTAAGCCTTTCTGCACCTGTGTGATATGTAAATTCCATGCATTTCATTTACAACGCCCTCTGGTGGCGAATATTGCACTACTCCCCCCCCACCCCTCGGATATCGCTTTTGCAAGACGCACAATGTATTTGCAGAGGTATTCTAAGTTTGATCACTCTTTATATAAGAGCATAATTATACAGTGCGTTTTTTTTTGGGGGGGGGATTACGCTGTACGCAACTGTACAGCGTACTGGAAACTTTGTTAATAGTAACAGTAACGTGTGACATTCTGATGCTGTTCATTTAAAAATATACAATATTCAGCAATTGTTTGCACGTTTACCTAGTATGCACATAAGCTCAGTTATTTTTTGAAATTTACATTTTCACTACATCTATTGCTGAAACATATTTCTATATAAACCTTTTTTGAAATTGCTATTATAAAATTTTTATTGAAGATCTCTCGTACATTTTACTTATTTTTTTTAAATATATTTTTACAATAAGTTTATACTTAACAAACTCTGTGTTGCTGTTCTTATTTGAAAAAGAAACATGTTTATATTCTTCTTCTTCTTTTTCTTCAACCTTTTGGTTCTGTCCACTGCTGGATGAAGGTCTCCGCCATGATTTTCCACACCACTCGGTTTTCTGCCTCTCCTATCCATCTCCTGCAATTTGTTCTACTTCATCTCTCCACCTTCTTCTCGGTATTCCTCTTTGTCTTGCTCCATCCATTGGTCTCCACTCTATTGCTTTTCTAGTCCATCTCCCATAACTGCATCTGGCAATATGGCCAGCCCATCTCCACTTAGCCTGTTTAATGTATTTTGCAATATCCATGACACATGTTTGAGATCTTATCCAGGTATTTGTCTTCCTTTCTCTTAATCTCTTTTCTTTGGCACTTCTCAAAGGATAACAATTGGCCCAAATATACATATGGAGTAACTTATTCTATTTCATGGTTTTCAACTTTGACAATTCTATGGTTAATATATTTATTCATCATTAATTTTGTTTTTTCTCTGTTTATTTTTAATCCGGTTACTCTGGAGGCTTCATTTAGCTGATTTATCCTTTCTTCCAGATCTTCAAGATTATCTGCTATTAGGACAATATCATCTGCAAATTTCAGATGATGCAGCCTTTCTTCATTTATGTTTATTCCTCTTGTTTCCCAATCAAGACTTCCTCTAGTGCAGCTGTAAATAATTTGGGAGATACGGTGTCGCCTTGCTGGATGCCTTTTTGTATTGGTAACTTTTCACTGTTTTCATATAATTTAATTACAGAAGTTGCGTTATTGTAAATATGTTTTAGTGTTTCAATATATGGTTTCTCAGTTCCCTGGGTTTCAAGTGCTTTTAGTGTTGCAGATGTTTTAACTGAATCAAATGCTTTTCCGTAGTCAATATAGGCCAGACATAAGGGTTTATTGTAATCAATTGATTTTTCAATGAGCTGTGTTAACGTGTGAGTATGGTCCAAAGTATTGTAATTCTTTCTAAATTCAGCTTGTTCACAGGATTGCATTCCCTTTAGTTTACACTTTATTCTATTATTTATAATTTTTGTGAAAACTTTATATATGGTTGGGAGTAGGCTTATAGGTCTGTAGTTTTTAATTTCTTCCTTATTGCCCTTTTTAAAAATTAATATCAGGAGTGAATTGTTTCAATTTTTTTGGAATTTTTCTTTGTTTTAGGCATTTATTACAGAGTTTAATCAGCTGTTTGATAACATGGCTTCATCCCAGTTTTAAGAAGTCTACCATGATTCCATCTTCTCCTGGGGCCTTTCCATTCTTCATTTCTCGCAGTTCCATTTCCACTTCGCCTTGTAAGATCTCAGGGGCATCGTGTTCTTCCTCACTCGAGTTATCCATAAATGATTCTTGGATGTCACGGTCTTTTTCTTCATAGAATTCAGTATAAAATTCCTGAATTCTTTTGATTATTGCATCTCTATTTTTTATAAGCTCACCATTTTTTCCTCTCACAGCAGCTGTTCCTTGGTTCCAACTGATAATGTTCGTCTTAGGACCTTCATATTACTATTGTTTTCTCTTGTTTCTTTAATTTTCCTAGTATTATATGATCTAAAGTCATGTTTCATTCTTTTACGTATAGTTTTATAAATTTCCGCATATTCTATTTTATTGGTGTCATTCAAATTTCTTTTCACATCTCTTCTTTTCTTCATCAGATCTAATGTTTCATATCTTGGTTTTTCCTCTCTTAGGTGCCTTTTTACACCTCCTATTTCTAGTGCACAATTCAAGATCGATTTTGTTAAGATTTCATTAGCATCATCGATGGTAGTGGCTGTGTTTAACTTTTTTAGTTCATTTTTGAGTGATTCTCTATAACAGCTTTTATTGTGGAAGAGGTTTTGTAGATTCACTAAATTGGACTTTTTTCTTATGAGCTTATTCCGTTCCCATTTTTTGTTGATCCATACTTTTACCCTTACTAGTTTGTGGTCACTTCCTGTATTAAATCTATTAAGCACTTCGGTATTCTTTATTATATATCTTCTGATGGAGAGGCTGAAGTCTATTTCATTGTAAGTTTGTCAATTTGGGCTTCTCCAAGTCCATTATCGGTTGATTTTCTTCTTGAAAAAGCTGTTCATAATAAAGAGGTTATTTTCTTCTGCGAACTCAACAAGTCTTTCTCCTCTTTAATTCCTCTATCCGAACCCAAATTTAGCGATGGAGTTCAGATGGTCCTCTCTGCTTCCAGTCTTGGCATTAAAGTCACCCATTATAATTATGTAATAACCCATTATAATTAAGTACTGGAAGATAGAGGTATGAGACTGAGCAGAAGTAAGACAGAGTATATGTGTTGCACAGTGGGCGGCGGCTAGGAGACAGATCTGGAGCTGGAAGGAAATGTCATTAGGAAGGTGAGGGACTTTAGATACTTTGGTTCAACAGTGGAAGAAGATGGAGGAGCTGAGAAGGAAGTGGGATGCAGGATACAAGCGGGTTGGAGGAACTGGAGGGAGATGGCTGGAGTGTTATGCGATAAGAGGGTGCCGATCAATCTGAAAGGCAAAATCTATAGGACAGAAGTGAGGCCAGCTATGACATATGCTATAGAAACTGTGGCCCTGAGGAAAATAACATCAGCAGGATAAAAGTAGCAGAGATGAGAATGCTTAGGTGGATGTGCAGTGTGACCAGAAAGGATCGTCTGAGGAAATGACTATGTGAGGGGAACAGTGAAAGTTACGAACTCAGGAGCGAAGATACAGGGGGAAAGGTTGAGATGATTTGGTCATGTGATGAGCAGGGAGAACGAATATGTGGGAAGAAGGGTCATGCAGAGGTCATGCTCAAGGAAGGAGGAAGAGTGGGCGGCCAAAGAAGAGATGGAGGGAGCTGGTAGAAGAGGACTTGAGGATGAAGAACTTGGATGTGGTGACAGCCCAAGACAGGATGATGTGGAGGAGACTCATCATCAACAGTGACCCACTTAAGTGGGAGAAGCTGCAGAAGAATAAGAAGAAGATTATAATTATGTACATTTTTTTGGAATTATTTAATGTGGATTCTAATGTTTCATAGAAATCTTCTATCTCTTCATCTGGATGGTCCGTAGTTGGGGCATATACTTGTATAATTTTCAGTTGGTATCTTTTATTTTATTTTATTTTTAGTTGATAATGTTGACATAATCAACTAAAAATCACTAAATAATATCTTTGTTTTCTCTCCACTGCATATTTCCGGAAAACCAGACTATCACTGTTGGCTGGTAGTTGTAGTATCCTGGGAATTGTTCTCTTGGACATTACCCTGTCCCCTCATCCTTACTGAAAACACTTTGAGCACTAATTCCTACCTTGGGATTTCTTTGGACGAGGCACTGCCCTACATGGTGAAAATAAGGTCAGATGGATCCGAACTCCTCCGGCGAACCTTGTGACCCCATGTCACAAGGCTGGTATTATGGAAGCGTGTTTCGAAGAGCATATCCAAGCATTTGGTGTGCTTTCCTGTCGCGTAATTCTCGTGCTTTGAATTCCTATCAAGCATTTGTGGGATCATGTGGAATGCAGCAACCGGCGATCGACGCCAATGCATTGATCGGTCACTAACCTTCAGGACGTTATTTGATTTGGTTGGATCGGTATATCTCAAGAAACCTCCTGTGGTTTGGTGGTCAATGCCAAGGCGGGTAGAAGTGGTGATCTGAAAACATTGTAGCATGTTGGGCCAATGGAGGCCCAATACGGATTAAACGCCAGCTATTTTTTTTATGTTATTCTAGTATATTGAATAATTTATGCATATCATGACAGATAGCGATTTAGGAGATTTAGTATTGAATTAGTATAGCTAGAACTTGTATATTTATTTCATTATATAATACTATTGTTTTTCTTTACAATAATCAGTCACAATATATTTGCTTAAGTTGAATTTTATTAGGTTTAATGAATTAAGATTAATTTGTCTCAGGGACAACAAACGATGATTACAATGAGGACACGATTGTAACATGGGTGCATACAACATGATAACGAATTTAAAAATCACTATTTTATGGTATACAAACTGCTTTGCTAAATAAAGAAAACGTGTTCCTATTAATATAATTTGTGTATAAAGTAATAATCCCAAGTTGCCAGACCATTTTACATCTTCCACTAAACTTCAGAGTTGAGATGATACAGTCGAGGTCAGATCATTCCGTATCAAGAACTTCAAATATTGTTAACCTACTGTGCATAATAAATGTAATCGAAGGATATTTATTATTATATATATTTTTTGTATTTTTTGTTTAATTTTTACCCAATCTGTAAAATAAGAACTGAACATGAATACGTGACATTCCTACATAATCTTTTTTTTAAAATTATTATTTTTTTTGTACAAATAAACACAGGATTTGTTACACTATAAATCCAAAACCGATAACAGAAAACTATGACAGTCACTCGATGTACCTCTCGGCCAACTTTCACAGAGTTTAAACTTTTCGCTTTAAGAAGAACTACATCGAATAAGAATTTCTAAATTCTTATCCGATGTAGAAGAAGAAGTGTTCGAAGTGAGTTTATGTGGAGCCGGCCAGTCTGCGAGTTGGTTAGAATGCATTTGAAGTCTTCACGTAGGAGAGAGTGCAGAAATGGAAACCATTTATAAAGGAAACAGTCCGTCTAACCACTGAGAATAGAAACACTTCACATACATCAGCTGAAGAGGTGTTCAAGTGATTCTTCACGTGACCAAAATATCTTATTTTAACTGCTTCTTGGCGAACTACAGATTAAGAAGCGACCTTAACAAGCAAATCTCCCCATGTAATAAAGCAATTTGTTTGTTGATGTCGAAGGTCAATGTGAAGTTTTGCTTTGATGTTTTCATTTATTTCTCTATAAAAATGAAACGAAATGATCCGTTTCGTGTTTAAGTTTTTAAATTAACAGAAAATCTTTTCATCCCGACTGCACGTTGATCAGAGGAATATTTGATCAACATGAAATCGGAGCGAAAAGATTTTCAGTCGACGATACCACTGACAAAAGACAAATACGGCAGAAACAAAACAACTGTACGATTCAGTCACGAGCAGTATTGTCAATTATAAAGAACAATAAGACACGCGAAGGAAGATTCAATCAATTCTTTTGCTCCAGGGAAGCTGACTTTGCTTCCATAGAAACAAAAAGTTCATCGCATTTTTTCCCACCTGAAAAATTTCCAAAACAGATGACAAAGGCAATTGCTTCACCTTTCAATAGTGGAGTAATTGCCTTCGTCACATTTCAAAATTGCTAGCGAACTGCTTATTTGTTTGAATTTCTTCCATCGCTGTTCCATTAACAGTTCATGATTATTTAATTGCAAAGGCAATGGTGTTTTTTTTAAAATAATTGTTTAGTAATGTCATTAAGAATTTATCTATCACTTGGATCTTATCACTTGTCATTCGTTTTAGGTGTGTTCACGCTGGCTTGGTTTATTTGTCCTGTTTATGCATCGCATAAAAAACAAGGCGATGGACGGATTTGGGAAGTCATTTCATGTCGGGTTTCAGTACTACTACCATCTAAACTAGTATTAGAATAAAACGTACGTTTTGGTGATCTCGAATAACTTCCATACTTGTCTTTTGAAATAAACGCGCAGTCAGAAATGTACACAAATATATTTATAAACAAAGGAAATTATTTTTGTAGTGATCTTCGACCCCGCTAGAATTAAAAATAAATAAAAAAATATGTAATTGATGCGATATTTCTTTTAAGGAATCACCAGAATGAAAGTATTCCAAGCAAATATAATTAAGCATAATAATAATAAAATTACCTTTGCCCTAAAATAAACCACTTTACTTTGATGTACAACGCTACTGATTGACTTTAGCGTATCCTTTTTTCATGCCATTTCAACTGTCTTCATACATTAATCATTTAGATTTCTCTTGGGATTTTCTATCCATCTATTTCTAAAATCTTCCTTCAGGCCTTTTCCCAGGTAATACATTATGCAGGACAGCATGTATAAGATTATTCGTTGGCATTCCTGGAATATGTCCGCAACACTTCAATTATTATAATAGAAGAGGGGGATGCTAATAATGGTGTTTACATTTAAATCCTTTCGTATTTTCTTTTTTACATACTGTTAGCTGGTAGTAATTCCTTTCACATTTCATTTCAAGGGGGATAATAACATTTGCTCTTGTTATCTATTTATCTATCAGAAGAAGGTTTGCTTCACGTCTTACGGGGATTAAGAATGAAAGACAGAAAGCGATTTTAAATTATTAGTTCTCTCATTATTATTATTTTATTTTATTTTTATTTTTATTTTTGAAAATGTAAATAGCTCGTGAAATATTCACTTTATCCAATTGCTGTTTCCTGCTTATGCATGAGTTTTTCTCCCGCTTAGACAATATAATATTTATCTGTTATATTTTCTGAATTCGTCAATGTGATGCAGTATTTAGTTTGGTGCTGCTTGTTAGCTTCACGTTTTAGTGGTTTACAGTAAGAATAATATGATAACAGGAAAACAAATACCGATAAAGCGTAATAAAGTGATTAAATGTAATATTTATACAACTTCTACAAATAAGTTGCAACTAAGATTTCAAGATTTTTCCCTGATAATTAATGATTTCAATACCTAATAAGGTCACATCGTAGACTGAATGACTCTAAAGCAATTGCCACTGCAGACACTAAAATTTCGCCTCTGGTCTCAGGAAACTCAGTGAACCCAAAATTGTGATGACTCTTTATTAGTGCTTTGACAATAGTATCAAAAAAAAAAAAAAGAATCGACGATATAGGTCTCTTCTTTGGTTTTATGAGTAGTGAAAAATATTTATGGCCAAGAAAGGTTAGACAAATACACTCGCACATAACCAAGAGATTTTACTGGATGGCGACACTCCAGTCACAGTACAACCCGATTAAACCTATTGTAAATTTGCTATTGGGACTTTTTGCGAGTAAATGTTTTATAGGTTTTATAGCAAAAATATATTTACTCCTATTTAATTTAAAATACAATGCATCCTCGCTCAAAATACCTGAACTACGACTCTGCAGGGAAAAGAAATCGCTAACCAAACATAACGTAATCCTGAATATATGTTTTTGAGTGTAAATTGCGAGTGTTGTTTTGGCAGGTTTGCCTGGTTGCATGATGACAAACCAGAGTATCCGCAGCAAAACCTTTTCACTATGTATGGGACGGGCTACTCCCTTTGACTGAATTCCATTATAGTTTCTAGCATCCTAGAAAAAAATTCAAACTTAAGTCTTTCCATTGAAGGCTTCGTCGAAAACCGATAGAGCCACGGGCCCCTGGCATTAACACTGTACTGCGTATTTACAAATTAGTAGATTGGAAGGAAACGAGTGTTCTGTTCTGTTCATCCCATGCGGATAAAATTTTATTCAGGCGTTTAGTTATGCAGATTAAATTGCTCTCTCAATATTTATTTTAAGCTGCGCAAAAAGGGAAAAAGAAAGATTTTCTTTCTTTTTCTTTTTAATTTTTCCGAGTTCACAATTCGAAACGTATTTGACTTCTGTTTATTGTAATTTCTTTTCATTTCATTCCAGTCAATGGTGATAATCCCCTGACTTTTTTAAAGCTACTAGAAAAAGTATGGCATCTTTTTTAGGGAGTGAACTTTTCTTCTTTCTCTCCAGCTCTTCTTACAATCCTCCAAGCCTCCGTAGCACCTTCACTATCGAAAATGGTCTGTGATTGTAAAGTTCATGACCGAATCTCCCTCGAAGAACCTTCATAAGGGATTTTCAGCTGGACGTGAGTTAGCAGGTCTCATATGGAGGTAACAGAAAAATTTTTCTGCTGCCTCAGTATAAGACCCAGTACGTATGAGACAAAAAAAAATAACAATAATAATTTCATTTTTTCCAATTAGGTGAAAGATATCTAAATATTATCTGTATATTACCTGAAATACACAATGGTGTTGGATCCGATAGTTATTCTTCAACCTTAATCTATCCACCATACGGTGCAATGCATTCAACGTGTTTTTTATATGTCTATGCCACGAAAAGGATCATGTTAAGAATCCCATATAACGACAGGCCCCATTCCATAGCACCAGGATGTCATCAGTAATGATTCACTCAGTAAAGTTATTTTACTTTTATACCCATCTTTGCCCTTACTACAAAATACAAAATAATAGTCTGAAAAGCAATCTATAAAGGAGAGACATTTACTACACATAACCTAATTCAAATAAATAGAAATGAAAATGGATTCCTATTAAAGATTATTTTTCAGCTGTGCATAAATTAAAGATGTTTAAATTTTAATCTAGCACTTAACTTACAGAGGCACTTTAAGGTTAATGAAAACAAAAGATAATTTTTGTTAGCATTCAATTATTCTTTGCCTAATCTTATTTGCCTATCTTATTATTCTTGGGGGAGACCACACTCCTACCAGGCGCGTCCCCCGGTGGCGGATGGGGGAAACCTAAATGGGTTGCTCTGAATAAAGAATAAAGAGCCGTGGACCAAAGGATGTAGCAGAAGCATGGCAAGCTGGCTACATTATTATGCCAGTAACTTTCATGAGCAGGAGAAAGTCTACAAACCGAGATAGTGCTACTGCGTACGGGACAACCGACGCGCCTACTCAAAGACCACATAGAGTAGATGAGAAATCAGCAATGTGGTCAGCGCCAAGGATGTGAAACATGTAGCCACCCTCAACATAAGATAACTATACCGACCTGGAAAATTACAATTAGTCCAGGAAAATTTAAAAAGACTGAAATGGAGTATTTTAGGTTTATCAGAGACACATTGGTGCGGAGATGGATTCATGGATTTACCAGAAGGAAGACTGCACTTCTCAGGAAGAAAAGATAACATACACAGAGAAGGAGTTGCGTTACTAATTGAAAAGAAACTTACACACACAGTAATTGAAATAAACCCAGTGTCTCCTAGAATAATAACAGCCAAACTTCAAGCAAAAGAAAAAGGTCAAACAATTAAAATAATCCAAATACTGTATATGCACTAGACAGTAATCATTCAGAGGAAGAAATAGAAAATTTCTATGAAGAACTACAACAGGAAATAGATAATCCCAAAAATAGAGAACTCATGATAGTGATGGAAGATTTTAATGCTAAAATAGAACAGTTCACAGCAGACAAAAAAGATGTGATGAGGAAATTTGGATACGGAGAGCTTAACGACAGAGGAGAACAATTACTCCACTTCTGTAAAGCAAACGATCTAATGATTACAAATACATTGTTCTATCAACGCCCTAATAATAAATATACATGGACATCCCCAGATGGTAATATAAAGAACTGCATAGAATAAACAAACAATGGAAAAGATCAGTAAATAATGTACGAAGTTTTGATTTTGACACTGACCACAAATATTAACTGCCAAAGTGAAGATAAAATTCAACAGGAAAAATAATATCAGAAAAGAAGAAAACATCAACCTATCAAAACTAAAAGATAGCTCAAGCAGAAGTCGATTTTTAGAACAGATGTGCTTGAAATTAAAACCCTCCATCTTACAGAACAGCGGAAAATTCTGGGAAGAAGGAAAAGAAACAGTGTTATCAATTGCAAAAGACACTCTAGGTTCCAAACCCAAAATAAACAAACAGTGGATAACCCAAGAAATCATAGTTACCGTAGAAGAGAAAAGAGAGGCCAAGATACTTGTAAACCAACAAAACAATGAAGAGAATAGAGAAAAATACAGAGCACTAAAAATAAAGTTGATAACCTATGCAAAAAAGCCAAAGAAAAATGGTTAGAAGAAAAAGCTAAGAAATGCCAAGAAGCATACCAACAAAACAACCTAAAAGTCTTCCATGATACTGTAAGAGAACTTACAAAGGAATTCTCAGCAAAAGCAGTAACAATGATGAACAACAAGATGACTGAAACCGGGAATATTGAATATATAAGAAAAATCTGGTCAAACCATTTTAAGACTATCTTCCATCAAGGAAACAAAACTACAATGCCAACAATAGAAGAAAACAATGATCACCCAAAAATTTTACAAGAAGAAGTTAGATACGCAATAAAACAAATGAAAAACGATAAAGCACCAGGCATTGATATTATCCCTACTGAACTGTGGTCATATGGAGGCAGCATATCAATAGAATATTTAACAACCCTATTCAATAAACTACTACAAACAGGAGAGATCCCAGATGACTGGAGAACTGGAAAGATCATCCCAATATACAAGAAAGGAGACAAAAGAGACCGCAGAAATTACAGACCAATCAATTTACTCCCTCACACCTATAAAATATTCATTCATAAGAATTATACAAAATAGATTAAAAAACACCTACGAAGAAATGATAGGCATAGAACAAGCTGGTTTCCGAGGAAACTATTCAACAATAGACCAAATTTTCACATTGCACCAACTAGCAGAACTCAGCTGGGAAGACCATAAAGAACTATATTGTTGTTTTGTGGGCTTTAAGCAAGCTTTCGATAACATCAACAGAGAAATCCTTCTCAAAATTCTACTAGAAAAAGCAATAGACAAATATATAATACAGTTTCTGATAAAATTACTCTAAGACAAATGTAATAATTAAAAAGGACACACTCACAACAGAACCCATAGAGATCCAAAAAGGAGTAATGAAAGGATGCCCATTATCCCCATGCCTATTCAACATATATCTAGAAGAAGTTGTAAAGAAAGCAATAGACAATGAGCCTGGAATCAATGTCAACGGTTTAAACATAAATAATATCAAATATGCAGATGATCTCGTCCTTCTTGCAAGAACTCCAAATGAACTACAAAAGTTGATCCACAAGCTAAATGAAACCTGTAAAACATATGACATGGCAATAAATATACAAAAGACAAAAGTGATGAAAATAGGGAGGAACAGAACTACCATCTCAGCCACCCTAAACGGAGAACAATTAGAACAAGTAGACAACTTCATATACCTTGGATCAAAACTAACAGAAACAATAGATGAACTCCAAAACAATCAAACACAGAATAGCGATAGGATGGACCACCATGGGAAAATTACAGAAAATCTGGAAAACAAACAAGTTATCTAAACAAGCCAAAATCAAATTATATGAAGCAATAATTATACCAACAGTCATCTATGGAGCAGAAGCGTGGACAGTTAAAAAAAAGAGAGGAGAAAAAACTGCTGGCATTTGAAATGAAATGCTTAAGAAAAATAAATAGAACAAGTTGGATAGAAAAGAAAACAAACATCACAGTCAGACAAGAACTATTGTATAAAAAGACAATAATAGAAAAAATTAGAAAACAAGAACTGAGATGGTTTGGACACACTGTATGCATGGATGCAGACAGACTTCCTAACGTCCTAATCAATACTTTTCCAACTGAAAAAAGAAGACCTGGAAGACCAAGAATTACCTGGCTGAAATTAATAAAGAACATCTCGGGATGCAGAACATATAAGGAACTTTTTCGAACAGCAAGGAATAGAGAAGACTGGAAGATCCTGCTCAAGAGAAGACTCAACCCGTCTTAGACGGAAGAGAAGAAGAAGAAGAAAAATAATCTTATTATTATTGCTTCAGTTACTATGGAGATGGGGACATGCAGGATTAAAATGATTGGTTATATTTAGGTATTGTATTGTGATAAGCCATTAAACTTGTTTTCATATCGCACGCATACATAAACAAATATGGACATTCTGTCATCGTAATAGATTTATAATACTGTAGAGCTATCATAATTATAAATACTTTACGGATGATGTTTTATTCTCTGCAAACACTTTACAGGCAAACAAACTTTCTTGAGGTTTTTGAAAGATATTTTTGGCAACATTTTGTCTGCTTTTATAACATTTCTTGAGAAAAGCGGCTAAGGCAAGCGGTGAAGAAGGTATCAAGTTATCAAGATGTCAAAACGTGAGTCGAATGTTGCATGGAATAAAAATTTATTGCGTCTTATTATTCTTCTATGAAAATGTTTTCTTCTCTTTCTTATTTCGAAACTTTTGCTTTCCGTGGTTTTTCATTTGAAAAAGCTAAAAGTCCCAGGAATGAAAAAGAATATTTCCATTTAACCTACAAACTTATCAGGAAGTTTGTAGGTTAAATTAGTTTGTAGGTTTTTTTAGGAAGATCGCAGGAAAGAGAATATTGAGAAGGGGGGGGGGGTGCATTAACAGAAGAAACTGACTCTGTTTATTTTTAATCCGTATATTCGTGTCGAAAGCCTAATATAACATAATTTCATTAAGTATTGAATTGCATGAGCTTATAATAAACAAATATTCCATGATTTATCATAATTTGGCCTGTAATAAACCGTTTATTAATTAGCATATTCTATTGAAGTGCTTCTTTTTAATTAATTTAATTTCAGGACTAAAAAATCTTGTTCTTCTCTTTCACTAATTGCTTTTCAATCAATTTTCTTAGTTTATAATTACTGAATCCTTCCAGCACGGGGACGGGAAATGTAAACAGCACATTTCAAATATTCCGCTGCCTTAATAATTATATTTGCTTGCTTGAAAAAAAAGGAACATTGTTACGGGTTGTACAGCCTTCCGCAACAGATATTATTTATCAAAAATCGTTAACCCAGTTTTGAAAGGACACTCTAACAAAATACCCATACATCGATGTTTTAAAGCTATTCCTTCTGTCTACACAAAGGCATTGACGCGAGAAAACGTTATCTACCATTGTAGTAATAAAGCGAAGAATGAAAAATGAATTACATATCACAAATGGGCACGTTTCCTGTCTGTTTATCAGCTAGTCTTTTGCAAGTCTTGTTCCATTGTCGTGTTAGCTAGCTGATCATCAGTTGCATTCTTTCGGGTATAATATAATCTCTGTCATACGTTTTTGTAAACTGGGTTAATATTAGTAAGTTGGAAAAAAGACGTGATTTTAAAGGTTTGAAGAATCATTAAAGCGTTCATTTTTTTGAAGGAGATCCAGTTAATTTGCAGTTTTTCGTCAATAAGTAAAGAACGGTATTTATAATTTTAAAGCGCCATTTTTAAAGCAGAGTCAAATGATACACTCGAAAATTGTGTCCAGAATGGGGATTATTAATATAATTTGCGCCACTACATACATCCTCGGTCACTATACTTAGCCCAATCGGTAACAACGATGTCGTTATTTGGAAAGACTTGCATTCTGATTCCGTCTAGGGAAAAAAGAACTTGTATAGTATCTTCTCAGCCGAAGGTGATTTTGCTGGTCTCATACAAAGGCGAAAGAGCTTTCCTCCAAAAAACAAAAAAAAAATTAATAGTTTTTGAACACTAACATTTTACGCATTTTGGAGTTGCATTCCACCTCTCCACCTAAGAACAGTCTTCAATACATTTCAAACAACAGATCACATCTATCTAGATCATAAGAATACTACGCCATAAGTTGCCACCCGCGACTTGCCGTAGCGCAAGCTTCTCGATACTGTCCATTCTTAATAACGTAACAGACAACGTTTGTTTTGTGAAATACATTTGGAACAAAGTTGACAAAATATTTCTTCATTCGAATTGCAAAGTATCAGAAAGACATTTTTAGAAGCACTTCGTTAGTTTGCGTACTTTTAACGTGTTTTTCGCAAATTCTTCACAGCATGGAGATGATAAAAAAAAGGATCGTGGTGTTCGTAATTATCTTAAAGATATGGGAGAAGATGGGTTTTGATGTTTTCGATTAAGATAATTGTTTCCGAACTACATGAAAAAGTATACAGTGTAAAAAAAGTAGAAATAATGGCATTAAATGATTAGCTAGTAGCGAATGTGTATCTTCGTATATTGTGTAAAACTTTCGCCGTTTATGTTGTTATTATCAGACATGATTAGTGAGTACGTTAAAAGTCACTTTTTGTGCAGCAAGCAAACAGTTTAGAATTTATTCACAATCTAATTAGAAGTTGTTCTCCATCCAATTATGATTGATGAACGTAGGAAAGAAATCACAAATGTTTAAATCCTTTGCACCGCCTTAATATTATTGGTATTGTGAGTGGCGTCCCTACTTGTGACGTCAGTGTGCAGGAAGTCACCGCGGCCGGAGTTTTTATTCTAGAAATCCTCTGTGACTATGAAAACACAAGTCCTAGAAGCGCGTACATGACGTTTCGTGATTTATAAACTTTAAAAAAAAGTAAAATTTCTTATCCTACCAGATCCTATACCATTGAGAATAAGATTGTGAATATATATGAATTGTATTCTGTTTACAGGAGTGAAAGCAAAAAAGAAATAACATTAAAAGACTCCGAGGAAATGATTTTTTTCAAAAAACTTGGTGACACAGAAAAAGATGAGTGGAAAACTAAGTTGGGAAAACTGGATTAACTTCAAACAATGTTTTCCGGATTATTCTTATACCTTCCCATTGTCAAGAACACATCCAATAAGAAATATCTTTGGGGGAATATCATTTCTTTTAGGTAAGGCCGTTGGTTGATAACGTCGGTGACAGTTTAATTCCACAAATTAAACATAGATTTCAAAATTTCGTAACGTAAGATGTACAGGAAGTGGCTGTCTTTCGTTCTCTCTCTCTCTCTCTCTCTCTCTCTCTGAGTCTGTCTGCCTGTCTCTTCACGCTGTTCAATGTCATTCTTTACTGCTGAAGACAGATTTTTCGTTTTCTAAATAAAGTTGTTGCACGACAGGCGTCGCTTTTCCTCCCTCCAAATGTAGGTCAAGGTCTAAGAAATGAAAAGGGCCATTTTGACTCATTTCTATGCATCAATCCAACATCCTCATCAATTTTTATTGCTCTCTCGAACGTACGTAATATGGACATTTTTAAGAAAAGTAGCCGGATTTTCTCGTAAAGCACCATCTTGTCTCTATCTTTGGAATAAAGATTTGTAATCGACGCTTAAAATAGGAAATCACTTCTGAACAGAGCAAAATTCGTCGCGTGTTTTATGTGCAGAAGGTTGTTTTGCCTTTTAAGAATAGCACCTGACTCATAAAAGAAAATGAGCGTAGAACATAACAGTCAGTCAAGTAACGTGTGGTGGTTATTTCATTGCGTGAAGATAAGGAATTTAATCGGAGATCACTTGAATGAAGTTTCGGAGAAATAATTTCATGTACCGCTTCTAATAACTGTGTCAAGATGACTAAACTGATTTCGTGTTGCACGTATCATCATGTCACGGAAAAAAGATTGAATCGTAATTTTTTTTTTAAAAAATAGAAACCTTCGTTGAGTTGTTTTGAATTACTTCCGAACCAGCTAAGACTATGAAGCGAGTGCATTATGTCTATTTATTTAATGTATTCTTTAATTAATTATTTTGCTTTGTTAGAGGAAAAACCTGCGACTAATGTTTATTTGCAGTAGTTACAGGTTTTAGCATGGTCGTACTGACTGAGCTGGTGATTCGTCGAAGAAAGCTATACCCATTCACGAGAGAGAGAGAGAGAGAGAGAGAGAGAGCAATGGTGCAAGTATTACTGCATGCATTGCATTGAAGGTAGACTGAGTCCCTTCAGATATCGAACCGGACTGTGCTTATATTGGTAGTATTATACAACAGTGGGAAGAAAGGGGAAAGATGCACTGAAAGAAGTAACCAAAGTCTATTAGATTATATCACTAGTAGAAAAATGCAAGCCAGCTGAAAGTTGATGCGTGTCGATCGTGGTCGGATTTAAGGTTGTTTATGGCCCTAAGCTATGACTTTTAAGATTCCCTTCTGCTGAATAAATTGCAGGTTATTTATAAGGTAAAGACTCTTGAAATGTGACACTAAACTGTAGATTTTCCACCATATGTGTAAATTGGACCTGGTGTCGATCCTCTCTCTAAATCCAGATTACAATCCCTTTACATATAAAAGCACGAATGCTTAAATAGAGAGATTTTACGTACTCTATTATTCCAAACATCGAATGATTTAGCGATCTGCTCTCTCCCAAAAGGAGAGAGCAGAGTTGAACTTGACTGCTGAATGATAACTTGAGTTCCTACAGATTAAGTAACTCTTGTATGTATTCATAATAACTAAATAAATAAGCCTTGCAGATTTTCTAGAAGTAAAGTGCTTTAATGGATATCTCTAAAAGTGAATTTATGAAAAAGCTGCTAATAAAACACGCTTTCTCTTTATTGACTTGGAGACGCCCTTTCACAAAAACAGCTGATACTGTACTTCTTTATCAGCTTGGTTTCGTAGTTGAGATTCCTATCCATTCGCTTTCCTTAAATACTTGCAGTAATTCCATAGCAGTCATTCATAACTTTTCGAATTGGGCTAATGACTGCCTCTACAAGGTCCCCCCTCTAAGGGGGACCTTGTAGAGGCAGTCATTAGCCAAACCTTACTTTTTATTTTGCCAACACCAATCCTGAACTTATTGTTCAGGATTGTTCTTGGCTTAGAATAATTTCATCTCATTGACTACATTCGTGCCTTTAAGACAGACATTGCTCCTCAAACTTGCTTCCCTCCATTATATTCTATGAGCAGACAAGCATTGGAAAAATTTTCTATCCATGTACTTTGTCCTTGAACTTCTCTCTGGTGGGACTATTTCTCCTAATCAATAGGTTTTCTAATTTCTCAGTTTCGTTATGGGATCCATCCAAATGACAAGACTTTAAGGTCTCAATCCTATCTCATCCTCGGATTAGTTTCCTTTGTTAAAAGCGAGACGCCCTTGCGCTGAACTTTCTCGTGTGTCATTGAAGCTTGCAATCGCCAAAAGATGAAATGAATCTTCTTTAAAACACAATCACAGATTTTTCTTTCAATATCTCGTATATTCTTAAAGAGACATATAGCTGATGACATTAGAACTGACTTTGACTGGATGTTCATATACTTTTGATAATGCGGTGTAACTCTTAATGAAAGGAGACCTGCACAGCACGAATATAATGTCATGTAATGTGGTGTGTAAATCGATACACGTAGCAAACAAAGCGCTAGATTTGCCAACTGAAATAGCAGCAGAAACCTGTAATAACGACAACAACCGAAGTAATTGTCCTTAATTTGTAATTCGTAACATAACTACTTCGGTCATGTGATATCCGATAGCAGTAATGGAATCTCTCTTTTCCGAAACGCCGCTGAAACCCAACTCTGAAAGTGAGTGACGTCTTTGTACCTCATTTTGCGATATTATCTCAGGCATCTGTCGCGGCTTTCACTTCTGATAACCAACCTATTTCCTGAGCTCTGATAAAACACAGCAAGGTCACAGAATATTTAAAAAGGTGTTTGCGAATATTTTGTATCCTCTAGTTCAAAATACTATTAACATATGTACGACATAGCGATTGTTTCTGTGTTAATAATATGCCTAGATTTTTTTACAAGGTGGAATTTATCTCTTTTTATATTCAACATGGCTGCCATGTTTATCTTTAATTTCAAACTAAATTAATCAAAACTCTGGCTTGCTTTATTTTGCAATTTATTATCGTTGGATGTTTTTTGAACAACAATTATTCATCACTAAGTGTCTCGTGTCCTCTGCTGGTTTTCAAGAAAGTTTCCCCACATGAAATATATATGTTAATAAAAATCACTTTGATGGGATTGTTTCGTATAAGGCAGCGATGCTGCTCTTTTGTAATGTACTGGAAGGTGTTAATTTGAATAAGAGTTCCTTAATTTCTGAGGATAAAGCTTAATGGCATTTTTGATTCATTTCATTATACAGGGTGGCAATAATTAAACTTCCCATATTCAGAGCCTTATTTGGCTCGATCTAACAACCAGAATGTCACCAAATTTGGTAGGGAGACTAATCAATATATGTGAAGAAAGATTCGGGGGAAACGGTAACTCGTAATGTGGCCGATGTGATGAAGATGGCGCTGCTGTAGCCCAGAAGCCAAAAAAATGCATAAAATGAAGTTGAACACCTGTATTGCTGGCATCATCAGAGCTATAAAGTAAAGTGAAAACTTTAGAAATGCATTCCTATTGATATTGTATTCAAATACGCCTCACTTTACCTTAACGCATGCTACTTGTAAAGTTAGTTTACCGTAACTAGCGCAATACATCAGCAGCTCTTCGTGAGTTCACAACCATCAGAACGCGTAAAGGTTTCTGTCAGCTAACGCAGTCAGAATGATGATTCGGAGGCTTGAAGAAACAGAATCATTGGAAGTTCAACTTAGCAGAGGCCGAAACCAGTGTTACCACGGATACTGAAGAAGTAGCCATCGCGATTGTCGATAGATCACACGAAAATATTGCCAGTAGTAGCAGTGACCGTGCAGTAGCGCGACAATTGGATACACCTAATTCCACGGTATGGAAAGACTTGCGCAAAATTATAGCATTTTATCCGCACAAGATCAGCCGCGTACAGCAGCTGCTACACGATTATTATGATAAGCGACTGACATTGCTCTGACATTTCTGCTCCGATTTTAAGTCCACGATGAAAAATTCTGTGAAGAGATGAGACGTTTTTATCTGAACGGGACTGTAAACACCCAAAATTGTTGAATTTGGGCTTGCGAATGACCCCATGCGCTCCATTCACCGAAAATTACCCTTTGGTGTAGGTTCACAGAAGATTTTATAATAGGACTATTCTTTTTAGAGGACATCACTCCGATAGGATCAGTAACATGTCCCATTACCGCACGGAAATACCGCGATATGCTGAACAGTTTCGCCATTCCGCAACTTCAACCACGAAGATGTTGGAGTTGAAGATGGGGCGTCATCTACAACTATAAATAACAAATCAAATATAGAATCAGATTTCATTAAACTTGACATCAAGCATGGCTTCTTCCCATCAAAAGCAATTTTTTTTTATTGTAAATTTAAATTTCATATTTTTTTCCGGCTGTATTTGTGTTGAATTTCAATAACTAAAAAGTGATTTAATCATTAAAAATTGTTTTGCATGTTTGCAATTTATTATGATGCAATGTTTAAATATAAATATCTTTATATTTATTCATAAATTTGAATGAAATATTATTATAACGTTTCCAAATTGCTTTTGCCTGAGAGGAGAGGGGAGGCACACCAGTGGACCCCCCTTCTCTCAAAGGGTATGCGGGTACTGAAAGTTTGGGAAACGCTGATATATAAGAACAAATTAGGCATCTAAGAAGCCCTCAATCCTGTCAGTTATGTAATCTTATTAACATTATTTCTTGTAATTGAGAGACGTATGGTTATGTTCGTGCAATTGTTTTTCTTCTTTGACGCGTTCTCTTTCAGAAGATGACGTCGCTGCTGTCGCTTTATTCAAGGTGCCCTCAGTTTAATCATGGTTATAGAGTTGTAATTGTTTTTAAAACTGAATGATGTCCAGACACTTTCGAACTTTGATCCCCGTGAATGTTGTTTCCTTTATACGAAGAGGCAAAATCCTCCGAAGTGAGAAATTCACTACTCCTACTCCAAGGAGAAACTAAAATGAATACATTAATCTCTCTCTTCTCTATCTATCTAGCTCTGCTTACTTACCTATCTCCTGTCTACTTACATTTTCTAGTTTTGTTTTCACAAATCTCCGGAACATTCTCAACTTAAATTCGGCTGTATTTGTGTTGAATTGAAAGTTGAATGTTCCCATTCAGTTTAAAAAAAACCCGATTTGTTTTGGAATATTAATGTCAAAATCGATTGTTATTATGCTAGCTGGGGGATATGGTTTGTGCTCTTAAATGGTTGATCTGTACAGTAAGCAACGTTTTTTTTTATGTATGGAAGGTTAGAATAGGAATGCATGGAACTTGCTTACGATCTCATTGCTGAGATATTCGAATTTAGATTGAGCTATTTAAAGTTGGTGTAGAGACAGATAAGGCGAAGAAGCAAATGAATTATCTGTTCCAGTTAAGTGCTTCACTGGGCTGGCTTTGTGAGAAAAAAATCCCTCGTTTCAGGGAGGGAAAAAAAATTTGCCGCTTCTATTTAGATTTCAGAAAAGCATCACTTTATTTAAAAAGGTTTAGAAAGGGAAGACTTTTATTGGCCTTGAAATCGAAGCTAAGTACGGTTTTTAGAACAGTCAGATTTTATTTCCCACAAACGGGTATTGGTCAGTGGACATACTCATTCCCACGGACATAGCTGACTCTGAGACCATCTCACTAAGGTGAGGTCAAATGTCAAAACATTTCCCGAAACTAGATAGATATTACTGGGATCTATCTTGACTGAGGAAAGTATTTAGGGAATCCAGTTTTCCATACGCCATGCACACACGAATCATGACACCGAGTTGTGTTGGCGATACAATTGATTCTAATGACACTCAGTTCAATGCACAAACACAATTGTAGTGCTGCCATCTATTGCTCATAGACGAAAGCTCACTGTTTGAAGTTGATCGCTTCTCATATGAACGAAGATTCTTATGATGGGTTATAAGAAGCTAAGAAAAAAAATTCGCATCGTCATCATTAATGTACTGGTTTCTCGTGCATGATTTCATTCGACCGTCAGGTACATTGCTGAATATAATTGCTTCAACAAGATTTTCTTGAATAGTAATATTTCACCAGACTATCTGCTCCCGTGCAGTTATCTTGAGTGACAAGCACGAATTAGGTGTGTCGTGCTGTGCCGATTGACATGAGGGAAAACAAAAAGTCAGGAGAACTATTGCATTTAATCAGCTTTATAACAAAGTGCAAGTTGTGATATTAGTGTGTGACGTTTTTTGTTTGACAATCAGAATTCCCTTGGACAAAACAAACTGAATATGTACTTAAAATAGTGCAATGTGAAAGCCACAGCTAAGGGAGTTTTGGTAAATTTGAAGACTTGAACGTAATCGAGCAAAAATATGAATATATTTACACTTACAGGTTTAATGGAGATGAGCATATTAATTCCAACCCTTAAGTCATGTTAATAATATTCTTTTTTTTTTTTTTTTAATTTTATGTAAGGGCTATCCAGGCGGCCTCGACAGAGTTCGTTTATGATGTCGCTTTATCACAATAACCATCACAGGAAAAAGAAGGAAAGAAAGAAATAAGCAAAGTAATACTCCAAATAATGTTTATGTAGCTTACGTTTCTCTTTATTTCAGGAAATAAAATCACTCATCTCCTACCGATTGTTTAATAAGAGCTATCATTGATTAAAGTCATCATTAGAACTTATCGTATTTGTTTATTAATTCATGAATAGTAAATAGTGATTAATATATTTGATTATTAACAGTTCATATAATGATGGAAGGCACTCTACTCTCCCAATTTTATGGAGGTGAAACGAATCTTAATAAAGAATAGTAACAATAAAAGATTGACGGGAAATCTTTAGACTTGACAACTGCTCTTAGTTTGTGTGCTTTGAAAACATCAATTAGCTTAGTTTGATTGATTAGATTACTCCAAGGTAACTAAAGCAATGAGAAAAGTCTGTTATCTTTATAAATTAAATTCCTTCTCTAGGCAGGTGAAAGAAACTGCACGTCAGGGAAGAAAATCCTTCCATCTAAGACCGGCTAATAATCGGATGAGAAGTCTTGATACATATTCTTTTCATAATACAGGAATCTAAATAATTAGGTAATTCGTCATCAAAAGATCATTGCTATTGAGGCGCTGCAGAGGCTTCTCCAGTCATCAGAATGAAATGCACACTTTTGTAGCAAATACATTTATTCGAATCCCGTGTGCAAGAAATATTTGTAAGCGCTTTCCGTCAGTAGGTCTAATAGAGAAATAGCTCGATGTTTCTCTCTGAAACTCGGTTTTCCAAATCAAACTACCCTTGATTGGCATAATGCCTTTGCCTGCAAGCCTTATGTGCTTCTGTTCATGCTAAACGATCAAAATATCCTTAGACCATGTAAGCATCAGTGAATTATTTTATAATTCGAAAGGATACGCAAGTGTTTCTTTTATAGGAAAAAAAAAGGGAATCCTTCTGTTTATGTCATTCACCAATTCAAATAGCGATAACGAAAATCAAGTATTCACCATGTTATAAAAAGGAACTTTGAAGGGAATAAATGTTAAGTTAGAATTCTTGTTTATCCCCTAAGAAAACCGCATTATAGCACAATAGATTATATCTCCTTTAGTTACATAATATAACAATTTTTCCCAATAAATGTAATAAAATAAATAGAAATATTGATCATTGAAGCATATAAAGAAAGTGAACGTTTTGAAATGTTGAAAGTAATTAATTTAAAATCGCTTTCGATTTTAAATAAAAAGATTAAATTAGTTCAGATTTTTAAAAAAAAAGCAGACGCGTATACTTTCAAAGAAGATACCGAAGAATTATTATTTTTTTAATGTAAAACGTCTTTGATGTCTTCTTTGGTAGAGAAGTTATAGCAGAAGAGATTTCTTGCAAAGAAAGAAGAGATAAAAAAGAAGCATTTATAAACGAAAAACGACCACACTGAAAGATCTACAAAAATCCAAAAATCTACTAAAAGAACTCGCCATACTGTAAGAGAAAGAAAAAAATTAAGTGAAATGACCAAATAGATTAAAAAGAAGCATACAATATATCGCAGAATAAAGTGACGAATGTGAAGAACATTTCTTTTATATATATATATATATATATGATATTATCGGGGCAAAAACGACCTCGAAAGCTTACCAACTTATCAGATAATAAATTTAGAAAGACTCTTGGTTAATTTTAAATTAGGAAATTTCTGGAGCATAAAATAACTGGTAATTGAAAACAGTCACAAGATTAATGCAAAATCTGACTTGTTTTTGTATATGCCATAGAACATCTCTTCAAGAACAAATATGAGCAAAAGTTATCTTAAAAATCTCAAATTAGGTGTTCGTTTATGATAGCGTCTTCAGTACATAGTAGCGAGTCTTATTTCTTAGAAATTCTATTAAATCAATTATTGGATGTAATAGCTGAAAGAATAGCTTGTTGCAACTATCACTTTATAATGCGAAATGATGGTTGCCTAGCTTTCCAGAACATGAGATGAACGAGCCTGTTAACCAAACAGAATTAATTTTTATTCTAGTTTAACATGCACTTTATTTTAAAACAAAAAAGACAATTAAACGACTCGAGTAACGTAATATGATTTATCCCAGCACTTATCATACGATTAGTCCAAATCAAAATTTTACTGCCCATAAATTTTATTGGAACCCTAAATGCCAAATTTCACTACAATCCGTCCAGCTGTGTAAATATTTCGCTTTGCTTACTTTTTCATGCTAATCACTCATTTCCTTAAGTATAGATTCAATATCCACCTGTTTTCATCTTACGAGATTATTATCTCAGTATATTCCAAGTTGTATTTGATGAAAAAGATAAGAATTGCCGGCTGCTAGAGGCATGTTGAAGAATGCGTCATAATATATAAATGATTAAATAAATTTACGTACAGATTTCTACGTAATACTGAAAACTACTTTAACGAAGTGTGTTATTAAATACTGAAATTTTATATGTTCTTTACAGAGGACAAAAACTGTTTTGCATTCATGCAGAATCATAATTTCCTTAATCGTATTCTATTCGATTCATTGACGGTTATTTCACTTTTTTTCTCTCTTATTTATCCCGTCATTTATCTCTTATAAATGACGGGAATCTTCATTTCTGACGTCATGGTCTGTGGTGTAAGATCGCGGAGTCGTTGTCACTGCCGAGATCGCTATGGTTCTTTTCCCGTCAATGGAAAGATAAATTGCCTCTTGTCTTATTTCAAAGTCAACATGCTTTCACGAACGCTCTAAGAAAGAATAAAAAAAAAAAAAGA
Organism: Typopeltis vanoorti; assembly: GCF_054136105.1. Lineage (NCBI taxonomy): Eukaryota > Metazoa > Arthropoda > Arachnida > Uropygi > Thelyphonidae > Typopeltis > Typopeltis vanoorti. The sequence goes on from NC_143551.1 coordinate 158,376,508, forward strand.
AAAGAAAGAAAGTAGTAGACTTTACTAAAGTTTCGCAGCTTTATTTTTCTGATATGCCGCATTATGTGGTTAATTTATTAAATTTTGTTACGCTAATTTGTTTTTATGTGAATTTCCATACAAAAGTAGCAAAGTATTTTCCCTGAAAAGATGCAAATCAGCCAGTACTAAAGCAATTAAAAGACATCATAAATTTAGTTCCTTCAGCCATCATTCGCAATAATTCAAATGAATTTCGAAATGTCCAATTTCAAAATGGTATTTTCATGCATCTTATTTTTTTAATAGGAAATTTGACCAGAATATACTAACATTATCACTGATAAGAGACAGCATGTGAAAATAGAATATGTTAATAATTACCAATCTCTGAATATCATTCACATTCGATTCTTCATTTTGGAGATGTCACAGCATCTGTTGTTTAGATGCGAGCGAAATGTTGGTAGTCATTAATGCATTATTGCATAATTCTTTCGGACAAAATGTTCAAACTATTATAGCATCTTTTATGTCGGATCATCAGGAGGTTACCGCTAAGATTCCAAGGACCCGAGACAAAAATAATCGTCTTTATTTTAATTTTGTAATAATTCTAAGTGACGGCATCTGCTTGATAAACCTTTAAAAGCAAAGTATATACGTGTGAATATCGTCAATAGCAATAGGATTGGATTCTCTATTCAATCCACTTGCTATTTTTAGGATATTATCCGAAAAATAGCAAGTGGATTGAATAGAGAATCCAATCCATCTTGATGATTTAATTCGAATGCCTTAATAGAAACATGGAGTTTAAGTTATTCAAAATATATTATTAGAAATTACACCCTCCAATAGCCGTCTCGCCGACCGTCTGATATAGCGATTCGTTTGGGTTATTCACCTCCATACATACGAGGCGAAAACTAAAAGGATTTCACTTTGCTTAAAAAGGATTTCCAACTGGTGTCAACCAAACAAAATAAGCATTTGCGTGTTAAGTCCTTATTCTTCAAAGATGCGAGAGTTGTCAGGGAAACGAACGAAATGACGTCACCATGACACCATTGTAGTTTGAAACTTGCTCGCAAAGGGAGCTTTAAAAAGGTGATTTTCGAAATAAGAATAACGAGAAAAAGTCCACAGAAACTGAATTAAAATCTAAAAAGATGGTTGATAGCGATTAAATAGATATTTCAAAATGGCCTTTACAGGTCTTTGTTTAATGGTTTGACTAAGATCGGTGCGATGATACTCTCCATGACAGCAATTGCATCCACACGGTCTAACATTAAAACGTATGCTATGAGATTAAAGTTTTGTTTTTATTATATTTAAGTTTTTTCTCAGTTCTTAATTACTGAAACATAAATAAGTATTCTGCTGTGATTCGCAGTCTCTTTTATTATTCCTGTAACTTTCATTTTACACAAAAACGTGAATACATGATAAAATTCATTACATTAAATAAAACTATGTATATAATTGTCGATAGTTCTCATTTCAATGCCTTTTCCGTTTATATACAAATACCTTATAAATGCTAATCCAGTTAGATTTGCAAACTAGAATCCTATTATTTTGTAGATACGACACTTATAACAAATAGATAAATGTAATTTCCTGGCTGCGTAGCGATATTATGTTCGGCGAAACAATTTCGCAGTATTGCACATGCAAACATTCCTTTGATCTAAATGAACTCTAGGAGGGAATTCCAGTAAACGTCATGCAGTGGTTTGGGTTAATTAGCTTATTCCTAACTGCTATGAAGTTACAAGTCATGGATACGCGAACCATGTTCACTTCCTCATCTCATTAATGCCTTTCAAATATTTTGAAAGAACTGGGATCAAAAGAGGGACTGTTTAGCATTGAATCTACTCTTCGAAATGCGGCGTATACAGTTCAAGATCGGATTTCGATTCTGAGCTATTGTAGTCGAATTGCTGATTAATGAGAAATTATCCTATTTAAATGGCATCAAGCAACTTTGGAATAATAAATTATTGCTGTCTCTAATCCAGTTGTCAAAACGTTTATTGTATAAAGAACCACAAAGAGAAGAAAGAAAGAAATTAAGAGCACCATATTATAATTTATTAAGAAAAATAAAAATATAGTGGATTTTCTCGTTTTAAGAATAAGTTTATTGAAATATAAACAATAAAACTGTATTTAGAAAATAATAGTCAGTGGTTTATCGTTATTTCTGTAATATTATCAACGATTCAGAATAAATAATTTTTTCTTCTTCGTTTTGGTTTTGTTTGTTCTAAAAAAATAGTGGGTTTTATCATTATCATAGTTTTCAGTTGCTCTTCCCCCTGTCCTACTAATATAAGCCTCACTTAATCTCATAGGGCATTTTTATATGAGAAATACTCTAATATTTGTAGTGCATGCTGTAATTCTTTTTCTCTATCCTTTCCTTGCCGAATATTTAACTGATTTATTATTATCAAGCTCATAACGTAGCAGAGAAAATATCCTAAACTTATTACGCTAGCCAAGGAAGAATTGAAGTGCTATCGATCCATTCATGAATCCTCTTTTAATTCCTATTTTCAATTATATCCTGTTGGAGAAAAATTTCAGTGTAAAGGGAAATCTTAAAAATATGCAGTTTTTTCCCCTTCCACACCATATAAAGGACACGAAGCGATGTGTTCAACTGCCAATACCTGTTGCGTTCGTATTTTATTAAGCCTTTGATGTCACCAACATGGATACCATGTGATTTATTTAAGGGATACCGCATAGTTACATAACCCGTCTTCGATGCCTCTGGTTTAATTATAATTCTTGAAGTAATTAAGTAGGTTGTTTGGCATTACTGCACATCTTCGTTTCCAGAGAATAATCTAGCGAATTAAATGCAACTAATTAGTCAGGGAATTGGAGTGTTGTTATCAGAAAGGAAATGCATGTTCCATCACTGATGTTTGAGTAGTATTTGCCGTCTACGATGACAACCTTAACTCCGTATAGTATATAATCTAAAATAACCTAAATGCAACACTTTCGAATGTTTATTATTACAAAAGAAACATGCGGTTAATAAAGAGAAGTCACATTTTATTTTAGGAGAGGAGATTCATCTCCTTTCAAAGAAACTATGAAAATAGATCTCCTTCAACAAAGAAGAATAGATAGAATTAAAATGAAAGGAAAAAATTAAACTATTATTAATAGGAACCAGGTAACTCAATAAAAAGTCATGTAAAACAACAATTCAGCCTGTAGGGTCCAGTAGACAGCGTCTCCGCTTTATAAATTTCATTGTAGAGCGAATGTTTGTGGAAATCATTAGATGGTAGATAATTTTAATTGTGCATTGCAACTACATCACTTTGCTGAATGGAATATTAAAATGGCTTGAAAGAAGTATCGCGACGAGTCTTACACGTAATTTCTAAGAAAAACGAGTCCACATATTTTCTAGCGAATGTACAGAATCTGGAGTTAATTAAGTTTTGATTTCGTGATTTCTCTTAATGTATTGATGTTTAAATAACTTACTGCTGTAAGTTCCAAAAATAGAAAAAGTATTAACCACCATAAGATAAAAAAAACGGTATTCTCAATATTATTCTTTAGAGAAATATTACAACGATTCATCTCGTTAGAAAATAAACAAATAATGCAGATGAAACTTCCCTAACCCAATTCATGGATGAGGAATTACTATTACTATTGCTTTTCTACAGAGCTAATATATATTTCAAGATTCGTGAAAGACTACGACTGTTTTTTACCTTCGCAAACAGACGAAGTCCTGAAGAAACTAATTTCTTCAAGATCGTGATACTGGTGTGTTTAATAACTTTTAGAGCAACAAGCCATTTTCGTAACGTACCACATCTTGTTGAATACAGGAAAATGCAGTTGCGTTTAATGTAGCAAAAAATATCGTCTAGATGCTACTCCAGGAACGATTTTTTTTTTTTTTTTGAGAAAGACTCTTTACTTGTATTCAGGAGAGCCAAATTGTTTCGTAAATATGTGAGCCTCCTTGACTCCAATTTAACATGCGATTTGTCTTTTATTTTGCATGCGGTTTGATACACTGTAATTGGATTTTTTTAGAGCCTCTTGCTTCCATATCTAGAACTGCTTAACTCGATGCTACTGTAGTTATTGTAGAAGAGCATGCACTTTACAAAGCGTGAAATCTGAAAAGAAAAGTGCGGACGAAATGATTTACTGTGCAGAAAATATACTGTAAATTCAGCTGATGCTAGGTTACTATAGCAACTGCTTACGAAACTCTTTACGTTACCTAATTCGAAAACTATGCTAGCGAGTGGTCGGTTTCAGAGAGATCAGTATTTCAATGTCAGCAGACACCGTTTCGTTTCGCAAGTGCTTTTCCACTTTCTTACTGCAAGAAAAGCGAATGTAATGCAAGGAATTTGAACAGCTGGCAACAAAAGTACTTGATAGAGGTTTGAAATGTTCAGATGATGATAATGTCATAAGGGAATAATTTTAATTATGGTAGAAACTGTTAACCAGTTGTTATCCCTCGCAATCTGTCAGATTTGCAACATAATTTTAATTATAATCTTTATATTTAGTTACTTTTTTCTCCAAATTTACTTTCTATCGAACTCAAATGTAATGTTCATGAAATCTTACTTAGTTGATTAAAAAAAAGGGGAAAAAGGTTGTGTTTAATTTACAGCAAATGTTTTTGAGAATTTTGCCATGGAAAAACATGAAAGGTTAAAGACCCCATTCCATAATTTTTTAGGATATTTTAAATTTCGAAATCAAAAGTTTGGGCAAAGCAAAAGATGTGAAATTTCTAAAATTCCCCGATGATAAACCGACATATCTGTTGATGGTTTAGGTAATTATTATTAATAAATAATAATTACCTATTATATTTTCTTCGATAAGAGGACAGCTTTTTTATATATTTTATGCATATTTTATAAATAGCTCCTTACATGAAAAATTATTTTTTCTTAATTATTTTAGAGTAAACGTTTTTTCAATTTTTTTGCAGAAAGCTTTTCATGTTTCGTAATAAAGAAATGAACGTAACACACACGAGGCATTCATCCATTAAGACGAATGAATGTAATATCATTTTGGATGTGAAAGAAAAGCAATTTCCTTATTACTTTTCTTATCTAGATCGAGATGTAGTTCGCAATGTTTGAGTCAATAAATGTTACAATATGGAAAGAAAAATCAATGGAATTTAAATACGTTTAGAATCAGCAGAATGCTATTATTGGATTCCATTTGCAAATTGTATCTGCTGTAAGAGAATCGAAATGCTTGGTTGCCTTTGGGAGCAACAACACCACTAAGCTCTGTATCATGCGCCGTGAATGAATTTTAATTGAGAAACGGAGTTGACTGGGTCTTAATGAATTGATTCCTGTAAGACGTCACTGATGGGATGTCCTGAATAGTCAAAGTGGTATTATTGAAAACGGAGATTAAATTAAGCGAATTTCATTAAATTCTTGTCATTAACAGCCCTGCTTGTTAATTTGATACACATCGAACTGCCTCCAGCCAAGAGCTCTTCACTGAACTGGGGATAATCTGCAATGCGTGTAGTCAGGAATGACGTATGTTTGGAACTCGTTAAACGTTGGAATAGTGAAAAAAAAATCCACCCTTAATCGACTATGCCTCGTTGAATTTTAAATTACTTCCATCCGCTCTTCTGTTGCATATTTTAGAAGTTTTCCGTCTCTGTATTGGGCAAAAACAAACACTGCTTTTTGAAGTGGTGCGAGTTAAGAAATTAGTAACGTCTTTATTTTGACAGCTGCATCGATCTAAGAAAAGGATCGGTGATGGAAACGAATGTTAGAGAGAGAGAGAGAGAGAGAGAGAGAGAGAGAGAGAGAGAAAAACGGAAATCTTGTGCGTGTTCTTGACGCCACATGCTTCTGACCTAGAAATAGTAACGAGATTTAGTTAACTGGCGTCAACCGAAAGGAAGTCGCCAGATAAAAACACACCTTGGCCTTGGCCTGTAGCCAATACTGACCTTCGTTACGTACAGGAAGGGTCGAAATAACAAAACGATTTTGTACTTGTTTTCAAAGTAATGTTTGTGTTCATTGATGTGCGATGCTAAGAGGAAGTTTTACTTTCATGATGCTAGTTCCTATTCCTGATAATTCTCTTTAATATATAATATGCTGGAATTTAATCACATGTTTGTTTAATATAGAAGTTAACAGAATTAAGAATATCTTCAGCTTGGCGGAATATCTTCAGTAAGAAATAATAACCTTAATCACAAAGTAATAGGATCTGATTGATTAACCAAGACGTTATAATAATTGTAAAAGTTGGACTTTGGAAAGAAAAGTCATTTAAAAAAATTAAAACAATTTGAAGCATTGTTTTAAAAGTTTAAGGCATAGCTATTGTTATATAAATTAGATCGAAATTGTCTGAAAAAATACAATATACATAAGAAATATATTTTTCCTTGTGTATAAAATATTAGTCAGTAGTTTCGAAAGAGCATCAAATGATTTTCATAGTTGAATTAACACTCAGGGTAACAAAAGTAATAAAAAAATATGACACATTCAGAAAAATAAATCTTCGACAACTTGAAGAAATTTAGAGTCAGATTTTTATGGAGTTTGGTTTTGTGTTTTAAGGCAATGTACACCATAGGAGAATTAACATTTATGTAATACACGTAAAATAATTTTTCTTATAATTAATTTGTAATTATTTATGATTTAAACGATATAATCATACTGCTGATTACATTTCGGTAAATGTTAGTTTCGGTCCTGGTGTTGTTTATATAAATATTGCTTAAATATTGCCAGTAGTTCTTTAAGGGTCACGTGGTTTATTTTTTGTTGCTATAATGTCCACTTGGTATCTACAGTTACTACCGTTTTAGTGTTCATATAGTTTTGGTTGGCGTAAGAGGAAGACAGCGATAAATAATCAAGTACTATTAACTGAATTTTTATTTATTTCGTAATACATATTTTTTACATTCTAGCTTCAGAAAATTTTTAAAATACTAAATTGTCATTGAATGTAGCAAGCAGTTTTTTATGCATTATATATAACGGGGTGTTCAACCCGTCGATCGCGGAGCGATTTTTGGTCGATCTCTTGTGTATTCCTCCTTACAAATTTAATTAAAACTGAAAACATAACATTTTATTTATCATTATTTTGCATTATTTTTAATTCGGTTTAAGTATATTGCTATTGCTTATTTATTTTTCGTTAAAATTGTCAAATCAATAATTTTCTTATAAGTCGAGTAAATGAATTAATTTGGATCAGTGGAAGTCAAGCACCGAGTGAATACGATTATAAGCAAAGTGTAAAAACTCGAGCTTAAATATTAAATATTCCAAAGCATATTACATCGATTTTTTTCTTAGGTTATGTCCCATGTGGATATTATAAAAAAATAAACTTTGTTCGTCTCGATATAGTTTGTATTAGATGTTTTTATAAATAACTCTTTTGAAAAGCTAACTGTATATACTGCTTTAATAAGAATATGTTAGAGCAGGGATCGCCAAACTTCTTTGACTGTCGAACCCTTCAAGAGTTTCTTGACTTTTTATCGACCCCCCTCTATTTTACTACTACGTAATTATAATAGGGCAAGCAAAAAAGACGCTTATGTGAGTTTTTAGATTGTTTATTTTATAGTTACAGTGTTTATTGTATATATAACATAGTATATATTATTATATTGCTATTACTACTACTACTATTACTATCACTAGTAATATCACTGGTATTACTATTGATATTAATAAACTACTGGTATTAATATCACTGGTATTACTACCAGCCCTGCTCAACTCTTCAACATAGAGAAGTTTAGTTCGTGAATGAATAACGATTGAATTATAATATGTATGTTGATGAATTTTAGAACATTCACGCTCACTTGTATGTCGATGCGCAAAAATGAGCAAGGATCGAATACGTGTAAGTATAAGTAAATAAGAACCGCGCACGTGTTGCAATCTCGCTCCTGCCGCGCCAGCCTGGCAGGAACCACACATTCGTTTATTGCTAAATACGTCAATTTGGCCTACTTGATTGGCCTCAGTAACTATTTTCATGACCTTGCTCCATCTTACAGGTCCTATTCAAGTCACTGTTCCACGATTCACTCTTAATTGCGTTGTCATTCAGGATGGAGGTAATCCAAGTTAACCGAATTAAATATTACCAATACAATGATGTCTTATATATTTCTATCGACTCCCAATCTACCCCTAACAATGTTATATCAACCCCTGAGAGTCGATATCGACCACTTTGGCGACCACTGTGTTAGAGTCTTAAAAACAAAGGCAATGTTTTTGTCGCTGAAGCTGTATATGGCGGCATTAGAAAGATTGTTATTGAAACTTGTATGTATGAGAAAGGCTTGCATGCTCTAAGTGTAAACATCTCCGAAGTCAGTCAGAAAGAGTTCAAACAACTTTCCAATGGCTGGCAACTTACAATCAAAAGAAAGCGGACGAGAACCAAAGGCGTGCCGAACTTGAAACTTAAGATGAAAGACTCATACCGATTCTTTGAGGTTGCCGAACTTCATGCGATGTCTCAGAGGAGGCCTAATAAAAAGGGACTGAAGCAAGCAGAAAGGGGTCCCGGTTCCAGAATTGCTGTCAGAGAGGAGGTCGCCCTGTCCAGAGTCGCCGTCAGAGAGGCTGACCAGATCCAATCCACGTTGCTTGAGAGAGGATTTTTCTGCTTCCAGAAAGGAGCTTCTCGGTTCGAGATATCGCTAGAGAGACTACTTCTAGGCCACAGACAAGGTCTCAAATTGCTGAAAGGAAGAGTTCCAATTGCTGGAGAAAAGTCCCAGTTCTAGCTGTTGAAACGGCAGAAAAAGAAGGCAGTCGTCCAGGCATTTTCGGCGATTCCAAGCAGAGGAGAAAAGGCAAAGGCAAATTTCCCGAAGCACCTTCGCTAGTATGTTTTTCTTTTTGCCGAGGGAGAGTAACCTTTTGCCGAAGCTGAATGTGCCCACAGTCCTCTACATTCCAGATGAGATGCAGCCGAGCCAAAATTTCCTGAAGAAGATCTGAGACTAAAGAATTGCCATAGAACTTTTAGTGAAAGACTTTTGACTGAATGTGAGATACAGAGCCTTTGTAAGTTCAAAACGTTTATATAATTCCTGTTATAGTTGATACAAGAAATACTTAAGAAATATGTTTAATAGTGTTAAGAAATGTCCATAAGAGAATCAATTAGCATGTTAGAGGTTGATATCAAATGTGTAAAGATAACTTAACACAGATTTAGGTAACCTCTTTACGAGTAAGCTTCGAGATTAATAAGTAAAAATTTGTAAACTGAGAGTAGGTAAACTTATGTGTTAAAGAAAGTATTTAATGTTGAAGAAAGAAGGTTCTAATTTTTGCTAAAGAGTTCTTATAGATAGATAGAGAAAGCAATCTCCCTAACTTTAAAATTGTGCTGTTTATATTATATTTTTTATTTTTATGAAATATGAAATATTTATTATATTTCATAGTAATGTAAATAATTGTCATTTGACTTTTTTGTTAAAAGAGTGCTGCCTTTTTGTTTATTTACAACCCTCTTTTTCTAAAATAAATCCGACTTGTTGGGCGGGAATCTAAGTGAGTTGGCCAAAGCGTGAAATTAAGAAAAATAATAAACCACGACTGTTTGTGAAAGTTTTAATGTAGGAATTTGTGTTAGAGAAAGAGAGAGAGAAATCTACCAGCCGTATATCTGAGTTCTTTTTGCTAATCAAAGATATTAGTGGCGCAGTCACATTTTAAATAAATTTTCTAATATCCTAGGCATAAGACTCGTAATGCGAAAGGTAGATAAACATAGCACGTAATAAGATAAACAAGAGAGATTCTGAGAGTGAGAAAGCGCGCACAGCAAACTGGAATAACCGAGAATAAAGTATAGAGTAAAAGACATCACAAGAAATTAATAGAAATTACAAGTATACATAATAATAAAAGTTTACAATGTCACAGTAACGATTGGATAGCAAAAGTAGACGTATCACAAAAGCACATCGTATGCGTTTCGTTTAATTTGAGGATAATCGTGAGTGTATCAAAGAAATCGAAGAAGACGTATCATTTTCACAAGGAATGGCAAACGGATTTTTTCTTTACAATGGTAAAAGGAAAGTGTTGTTGTTTGATTTGTAATCTATCTAGCAATTCCAAAAAAAGGTAATATTGAGAGACATTTTCGATCGCTATATGCAAAATATAATGAAGATTTTCCCCAAAATTCCGAAATACGTAAATCAAAATTATAAATTTAAAGGCAGGACTTTATGGATTTTCAAAATATGATTTCGAAAGTAATAAATAAGCCAATATCAGTCACTATTGCATCTTTGAAAGTGTGTCATTTATTAGCAAAAGCAAAAAAGCCTTTTACTGATGAAGAGTTAATAAAAGAATCGTTTCTTGCAGCAGCAGAATCTTTATTTTCTGATTTTAAAAATAAAAATGAAATCATTTCGAATATTAAAGATTTACAACTTTCCAGAACAACGGTAATGAGAAGAGTCGAAATTTTAAGTGCCGATCTAAATACTCAGTTAATGCCAGACATTCACCAGTGTATTGAGTTTTCATTACAATTTGATGAATCAAACGACTTCACTGATATTGCTCAGTTAATGGTATTTATTCTCATGGTATTTCAAGATTATTCAAGTAAAGAAGAACTTTTCAAAATTAAACCATTATTGGGAAGGACTAGGGGAGAAGACATTTTTTCGGCATTTGATGAATTTGTGAAACAACACAAACTTCCGCTTTTTAAACTTGTGTCTATTACTACTGATGGTGCTCCTGCAATGATAGGTAATAAATCAGGCTTCATTTCATTATGTAAAAACGATGACAAATATCCAGATTTTTTAACGTACCATTGTATTATTCATCAACAAGTACTGTGTCGTAAACGTTCAAACACAAAAGATGTTTTGGATATTAAATTTAAAATTGTAAATTGAGAAAAAGCCCTGCAACGGCAGTTATTTAAATTACAGGCAGATGATGATAGGGAACTTCTGTTGTACAATAATGTTCTCTAGCTCAGCAGAAGTCAATTTTTAGAAAGATTTCTTGTATTAAGTTTTTTTTTTGTAATAACGATATAAAAATTTTCTTGATGAAAAAGGAGATATTTATCCAGAATTGAGTGATAAAAGATGGCTGTTACACTTATCATTTTTAGTAGATTTCTGTACGAAATTAAGCAATTGAAATTTACAGTTACAAGGTAGAGATAAAAATTTAATTGACAACTTGTTAAGTTCAATAAAAACTTTCCAACAATACTTACTTTTATTAAAGAAAACAAATGACCACGAATTTAGACATCTCCCATATTTATTAAAATTTTTTGAACAAAATCAAGAAATGCTTCGCTGTGATTTAAAAGAATTTATTCGTGAAATAGAATTAGTTGAGAAAGAAATAAATTCAAGATTTAAAGATTTTAATAAAACTGAAATGATTGTATCTTTTATCAATAAGCCATTTCAAGAAACCTTGAACATCTCAGAAATTTCAAATAAAATTAGTGGGCTGTTTGATATAAATCTAGCTGAAGTAAAACTTGAGATAATAAACATTCAAAATAGTTTACATTTAAAATCAATAAACAATGAAGTCATTTGGAAGTATGCACATCAAAAATTCCCAATATTAACTGATGTTGCGCGAAAAATTCTGTCGTGTTTCTATTCGACATACTTGTCAGAATCCGCTTTTTCAAATATGACCGTCATAAAAAATCAATTAAGAAACCAAATTACAAATGATCATTTGGATGATGTCTGCGATCGACCACTTCTTCATATCAACTTGACTATGAAAATATTGCGAGGTCCGAACAATGCCAAATTTCACATTAACTTTTTTTTTAATCAACCAGCATTTCCTGTAACTAGTGAGTTTGTAATCAATCTGTTGTTTTTCTCTAACTTTGGTTTTCCAAAATAAAGAAATAAATATTTTATTCCAATATATTTTTTGTTTTGTTGTATTAAAATATATTTCTTTTATTAAAATAATTAAAAGTGATAAATAAATTTTCAAGTACACAAATAAAGTTTTTAGTTGTGTATTTTTTTAATTTGTTTATTTGTGCGTAATCAGATATCAGGTTAGGGAAACGTGATCTACACAAGAGAGTAGATCGCCGAATAACATAACAAAAGAACGAAAAATTCGTGCCACTAAATTAATAAGAATAGGTAATTCTATTTTTTGTTTATTTAGCTTTATTCAGGTATCTAAAACTTACCTCTTATAGATTAGAAATTTCGTGTTCATTAAGAAATATCATTTCTGAACCAAATGTTTGATCTACAGATCAAATATTAGGTTGCTTTTATTTTTAGCTCAAAAGCAAGGAGGAAATAAGATCAACTATAGTATTTTGTCATTATAATATCTTTAGAATAATGACTAATTAAGTCTATTTTTAGGGGAAAGTCTTAACGGCTTCGCAATGAAGTTTTTTAATTTTTTTTTTAAATTGTTATTTTAGTTCTGTGCATGAATTTAAAATATCGATTGCAGAATAATGTTTCAGTGCCTTCTTATCATTTTCTTAATGCTCCCCAGTCTCGTGCTCTAAGAAGGAATCGATCTATTTGTAGCACATAAGAATAATTTATGGAGACTGTTTTAGGGCTTCCGAGAAGCCATTAAGAATTATTTTGGAATATTCGGCATAGTTGTTATTGCTTAAAGAATAACTAATTTGCAAAGTTCATTGAAATAATTACGGCGCTATAGAAAATAGCCTGGTCTTATCTTAAGGTTAATTTTATGTCAAAAGAACAGTTAGAGATTGAGAAATTCTATCAAGGAAAGGCGTGACTAATTAAATCACTACAGAAAGTATGACCATAAAACACTAGGTGTACGTCTTTTAACTGCAAAGTATCAAACGGTCATTCTCTGATCTTATTTTTTTTAATTTTCCTGAAGAAAAACGGACGTTTTCAGAAGAAAAACACTGAAAGGTCTTAGTCTGAACTTAACAACTGAAACTCAAGCAATTTAGGACGAAACAGAAAAAAAATTCTTGGAGGAAAGGGTTCCTCGCGTCCTTGATGCGACCTCCTTTAATGATGATTGCCTAAAGAGAATTTGTTTCAATTATAGTATATTAGTGCCGATGGTCAGAAATGTAAGAAGAAAGAAAAATTTAGATTATGAAAGAATTGTAAAGGGCAGAACAGAAGAAATAAATAAAAATGAAGAAAATTTTGAGCAGTGAAGGGTTGGCAAATAGTTAGCGCATTAGTTCAACAGAGAGAGAGAGAGAGAGAGAGAGAGAGAGAATGATTATTGATCTCATTTTTATTAATTACATTGCAAAGATCTGTCTGAATGTTTAGAAATTGGTTTAACAACGAAAATGCAAATATGGAATTTGCAGACAACTGGAAAAAAGCTATTGATATATTGAAAGAAGAGTGTAGGTGAGTGGTGAAAAACAGAACCACATGGAACACTAGCATTGGTTGCAAAAGATTCACACGTTATGAACGCCGAGAAAAAAAAATGGGAACTCAAATGCAGAAGTCAGAAGGGAGACAGAAGCTAACTTAATAGAACCTTATTTCAATCCTCTATTCAAATGAAATGTTTTACAGGTATCAAGAACAACCACCTAATTCCCAAAACTTTTGGATAGCAAAGGTGAGTAACGTAAGCAAGATCTGTTGATCGTAGTAGTTAAATCCGTATTAGGTCATTTATTTTTGAGGAGGGGATTCAAGGCAACATTGAAGTCAAATTGTCATAATTTTTTCCATTACATTAGAAAAAATGCAGTGGGTGATATTGGATGGTAATTAGATTAAAAAGGTTTAGGAATTGATAAGATATAAAAGATATTTTGTTCGCTCGATTTCAAGTGGGGCTACGAGACAAAAACAAATCCGAGAAAAAGTCAGTTCAGGAGCACAACCCTTCATTACAACTGGAGAAATCCCATAAAAACCAGAAGAGATTTTAGTATCCTAGTAGAACAAATTCTTTTGACTTCTTTATGACTAAAATGAAAAAGGACATCAAAATATTTGTGTCTGGAATGTCATCTGGGAACTCCTGTGGACAAGAATTAAAAGAAAAGTAAGGACGAGGAGATTGGCTTTTTCTGTTAGGTAATGATATTATAGAATCATTCAAATGTGCAAAAGAAGTAGAAGCACTGTCGAACAAATATTACAGCCAATAACGTTTGGAAGAAACCAGAAATAGTTATTGCTATTCATATATTATGCAAGTTTTGTGCTTTTAGTACTTCTCAAAATTTGGATGTGCTGGGTGTAAAATAAAAAAGATGCAGATTTCAATATGAGACAATTGCGATATGGTCAGTATGTCCTTGTATGACTTTGCCACACTTAGAAAATCAAGGATTAATTAAGGGGCGAGAATTTAAAGGAAATGGGGAAGAAATATTTCCATAACAATTAAATCTGCTTCATTGATCTCCATTGCTTGGAGAAGAAGGCTAATATCAATAATTCAGCCCAAGGAAATGAACGATGGAAGTCACGAAGACCTTCCCACTTGACGCCAGAGAACAGTTGGGTGTTGCACCACGTTAAAAGAAATCAACACTAGTCTGCGACCTGACTTGCATACAGGACAAACAGCATCTTAATTCTACTTTCTCACTAGTGAGAAAGAGATCTAGAGCGTTTCGAGTGTGGTTAGCGTTATCAGGGATTTTGGTAGTGATGTGAACAATTTGTGTAAGATCATTGGTGTTAGCAAATGTTTCAGCGTCAACGAAATGATCGCACTGTTGGTTTGAATTAAATTAAAATTTTAAGAAAAATTCGTAAAGACCAAACTAATTTAGAGCATTGGGATTTTTTTAGTCAAAGAATATTATAAAAAGAAGATTCTAAGTCGAAAATACTAACATGGTACATCAGAGTGAATTCATGCACAAATGCCACCTTTGAAACGAAACGTCTGAGAGTGTAATTGAAAAACTTCAGGTGAGTATTCTTAAAGAATCTGAAATTCGGGTTTCTGTTAGGGAAAAGTACGTGTATGAGGAAAGAAAGTTTTGGTAGGATCACCTTTACTCTCATGCAACCAGTTTCGCTTCGGTGAAATTTGGGGTTGCTAAATTTATTTTGAATTGGGAGGGACATAGTACTCGATTACTTGCTAAGCCATATGGAGCCGTACACTATTACCCAACTCATTTGCTAATCGTAACCAAGGAAGAACTCCCAATATACAATTCTCTGACTTTTCCACGCACACGTAAAAGAGAAGTGGTTGAAAAATTATTTCATAGCTGACTTGGAAGTCTTTTAAAGTTTTACCAGGTTCTGTCCGGTTTACTATCTAATGGCTGGTCTGAGAAATAACCGTTTTAAAGCTGTACCATAGGACAAAAGAAATTCTGAGTTTATTAGAAGCTTGAAGTGGCCATCCAGTGATTCTTAGTACTGCAGAGATGTGACATTTCCTCTGAGCGGATATAGGCGTCATATAGTGACCCCTGTCTCTTCTAGTTTTGTTGTAGGTAGTTCTCCCAGAGTCGATGGTCTAATGATTGTTGGCTGAGGAATATATTCAAGGCTACTAACGGCCCAGTAACGTCAGGTTGTGCCGGCCTGGTCGGCCAAGTGGTTAGCGCATCCGCTCTGCAGCCAAGAGGGTGGGGGTTAAATTCTGCCTAGGACATGGTTGTTTGTGATTGTCTTTCATCTTCATACGTTCATTCATACAAATATCTATACACCCTCCCAAGATTGATTGGGTCTCCATGGAAGAAGTAGCCCCATCTCTCCATCAATACAGAGAGGACTTCACCCTGCACTGGGTGAAAATGCAGGCTGATCATCATCATCATCAGCCTGTATTTGATTGTGCTGATCATCACAATCATCAACGTCAGATTTTAGGTAGCTGTGGATTTAGTTGCTACAGACTGACCCCTGTTGTGATAGGTAGAATATCGTTTCAATAAGTGTTTTAATCTTCAGAGATTTAGCTCTACTTGAGTATCCACAGAAAAATGTCTTCGCACGTCTTTTATGCCCTGCAGGCATTTACTTTTTCTTAGTTTTGGAATTTTAGAATGAAAAATATGAGGAGTTACGCCTCAATAATTGAGGTGTCATACTATTATACATCTACAGCTCACATCCACTCTCAACAGGCTTCTTTTTTTCTTTCTTCTCGACTTTCTTCCTTCACGATGCTAATATAGCAAGTTGAACAGTGTCTCGTGTATGGAACTATCTTAAAAATATGCTGTTATGCACGACGCTCCTTTGCATCGCAGTTATGAAGAATGACGTGACATTTGCTATGTGGTTTGAAAGACTTGAGTTGTAATATTAACTGAAATGCGAGGAAAGTTTATAAGACCTTTGCCTAAAGTAGACGAACAGGCAGGAGAACAAACATCGTTTTAGATCCCATCTTCCGTAATTCTTTATAAATCAAACCAAACCAGCCTTCTACTTGCGAGTTTTGGTGTCATTTAACGGCATCAATTACAATAATTTAGAAATTAGTGTTAAATATCAAATGTTACAATTTAGATCTAAAGAAAAGATTGTAGTTAATAGCTTAATTTTGAAAACAAGTTAGTTATGAAAATTAGTAAAATTTTGCTAAATAATTTTGGTAACAAATTATCATGTTAAGAAATATTTGTGAATGATTAGGCTAGAATTTTATTATATAATTGTTATGTATAACTTCAGCCAATTATAAAGTTCAAATAAAGGAATCAAATGTTCTCGGATTTATGAATTTTTTCGCTGTTGAGAAATTGCCTGAAAGTGATGTTTCTCTGCATCACTTTCTAATAATGCGCAATACTTGGAGCAGTACATTCTCGGTTTAGTGAGTAAATATCGTGATAATTGTTTTTACCCAGAGACATCTAAGGCTAATATCGATGCATTATGTTAATTATTTGCAAATATTCTCTGGATTAATACTATGCTTGATTGTCGAGATCAAAACGTTTTTATAAAGAAAATTGCTTCACGTCTGTGTGAGAAGCTTCCTTGTGTCCTAGACGAGCTTCAAATTAGATCTTCCCAAGAGATTCGCGTGTTCTTGCGTTTTCCGTACTGCACTACACCTGGATTGAATTGAATCCCTTTTTAGGAAAAGCAAATACATTTTATAAGCATTTTTTCATGTGAAGACGATGTAACCAATTTAGTAAGGAAGTGGCAGATTTTTTAATTCCGGAAAGTTGGATTTTTTATCCTGAAAAAGATAAATCTTCCAGACGAACATACGAATTTATAAATAGGAACAGTTATCTCATAACCTTAGTTGTTTTAACCACAATTCCATATAATTACAAGAACGACAACAAAGTTGACGACGACTGTTCTCAGAAACGTTGTGAGTAACGAATACGCTGACCACAGGGGAAGGGGGTAGAGAAATGGTTGTTTATAATAGTTGACAAGTATAAAGTCTTTCATTTTGCAGGTATATCGAGAGGGTCTATAGAAGTAAGTTTGAAAAACTGGAAAAGATATTTATTAATAATAGTATTTGCATACTGTAATTTTTATACAGTATGCAAATCCATATTTTATCCATATTTTGTGGACTTTTTTCGCCTAATTTTCCATTAAAATAGCACGGTTATCATTGAAAATGAAAAGAATCGAAATGAATTCTAAAGCCAAATGAGATCTGCAGAACCAAATTTCATTTTCGATATAATTCCGAAAAGTGGTGATCCGTCTGATAGCGGAAAATAGCCGATTAAAAAGCAAAATTTCAGATGGCTCGGAAAATCTGTGTAGTGTTTCGAAATCGATGCTTTCAATAAAATCTGTCCAGCTATAGATGAAGAATTACTTACGGAAGAACTGATGGAGACGAAGCGAATAAAATAGGTATTCAGGCATTTTGCGATATGCACTTCAAGAGAGTGCTTCTTATTTGCAAAGGAATAAAGAGATAACCAGTTAATCTTCCCGGTTTTATCTAGCACTTGACTATTTCTTGCAAAGCATTGTATTTATAATTATGAACACCGCTTTCTTTCCTTCTTTCTTTCTTTTAGTTTGTTTACTATTTATTTGCTTTGCGAAGAGATCTCTTGCAGTGAAGTACTTAAAGAATGCCTTCGCATGACTATTGGAAAAAAGATGCCTTTCCATTGGAAACATCATGGTCTGAATTTCATGTGGTTGCGACAAACAACAAATCTTTACACTTGAGAAACAATGTTTTATGATCGAAGACTAGAAAACAGGTTTGATATCACGTGCAAGAGTTTTCCCTCCAATAAAATACACCAAACCAGCCAGAGAACGTACACACTGAGAGACTCAAAAACAGAATCATGATGTCAAGTTAAGCCATAAAACATCATTGGCCAAAGTCATAAAATAAATATTAGATGTGGAGGTGCTTGCGGCAGACAAACACACACCTAAACGAACTTTACGACAGTAGAATTAAAAAAGAGATAAAGCAATTTAGGGCCAAGTAAATATAGCTATCGTAAAACTAATTTTTGTTAAATAGAGTGTTAAAGCCATTGCCATAGTCTACGTTTATCAGTGTGTGTGTGTGTGTGTGTGTGTGTGTGTGTGTGTGTGTGTGTGTGTGTGTGTGTGCTGTAAAATATGAAGAGAGTTTTAGAGAGGGGAAAACTTTATATCTTACGCAGGAGAGTGAATATAATTCTCCTTCATGTGAATAAAAGTCCGTATGAAAAAAAAAAAAACCGTTTTTCACGTCTTACACGGAATTCGACATGATCTTTCAACCAAAGTTCATTATTGCTCCTGAATGTGAGAAAATTGTCTTAGCTAAGAAGATTTTAGATAACAATCACTGTGTTAAATAATTTATTTTACCAAAAGTAGTAAAATACGTTATTTCTTTTCAGAAAAAGTTCACTAAATTACACCTCAGGTTTGCGTTTCTAGAAAAATACAAAGTCATGTGGTAAAATCTCATTAATGCCAATGAAAAATTCAAGCCTCGAGCTGTGGTTTCTTTATTTTTAGTTTACCAGAAGTATTTTATTTCAATGAATTTTTAATCGAAATTTACTTTCTTACTCGTTAAATGAAAGAAATAAATGCAGTAATATGTAATATTAACTGTGCTATTTATCTATAGTTTTGATTATCAATATATTCACCAAAAATGAATATTTTAAATCCATTTTTATTTGTAAGATATCTCTACTAATTTAGTTAACAATCGAATCTTCGATGCCAAATTTTCCCACTAACACTTCTACTAGATTTGAGTTTACTTTATGATGCAAACACTGACAGTCCGATGTAGCAAACTCCATTGACTCTAACCTGATCATGTTTGCGATGTGCTTCTAGGAATGCGAAACACTCATTTGTGTTGGCATATGTGCCCATTCGTTCATCTACAGACTTTATTGGTAAACGGATTTTCTGAATCCATACAATGATCTGTAATTTACCTCGAAAATTAATACAGTCATGTCATTAAGTTGTGGTTGGAAAGCTGTGAAATTCATATTTGAAAAAAATAATGAATTTCACGAAGTAATTTCTATTTGGAGTTTTTTGCTCTTCCCTGAAAACTGGCGAGTGACTTTAGCTTCAATTTCCATTAACTTAAGAGATGAAATATGCTGTACTTTAATTTTAATTTAATTTTATTTTATGTTTTTGTATATGGAAGCAGACAGTGTACAACGATAAAGGCATTCTTTCAACAAAAATTATATTGTTGAAATTTCTAATGTTTTATCACAAAACACCAACGAAAGCGAACGAGCATTTACTGTTAAAGATATAAGCTAAAGATTAAGAAAAGGAAATTAAAAATAATTACTTTTTATTTAGTTTTATTCAACATACAATATAAATTGTGAATGGTCTATATGGATTCGTTTTAAGATAGGCAGCGCTTAGTTTAAATATTTTCTCCGCATCGTAAGAAATCTTATTGTGAATCACCTCCGATATATTTAGAGACGTAAAGGAACATCAGAAAAAGCAAAAGGAAGATTGAGTTCTCTTCGCTTAAGGTGCCAAATAAATTTCTTAAATGGGTTCAATTTTTCAGAAAGTTTCATGTGAGAATTTTGTTTGCGTTTAAAAGAAAAACAAAATCTTATATAAATCTTATATTCGAACATCTTTCAGAATTGTGACATCATAAAATTTTCCATTCAATTTCTTTTTGCGTAAACAGTTTCTGTAATACTGTCTGAGAATTTTTATTCTTTCGTAAACAAACAATTTATTTCAGTAAAACCATGGAAATTGAGCCTGATGAAACCAACTGAACTAAGAGCTATTTTCAGATATTTCTTCAGCTGTCCGTAAAAATATGAAATCTTTAGAAAGTGGATCAGGAACCTGCAGGGAATCGAAAGGAAATGAAATCGAAACACGAAGAAGATTACAAACTACTTAATATTATTCAAAAAAAAATCATGTTATGAAGAAATAAAAAGTTTTTGAAATGATTTTGAAATGTTTATGAAACAATTTTCAATAAAATATTATACGAATTTTTACAATTATGCTTGTAAATAATCTTCACGTTCTTACTGATTAGTACCTCAGGGTTATATACAACCTTTTAATAATAATTATTATTCAAACTTGTAAATATAAAATATTTAATATTTTGAATCATACGCCTTGCGTATCTCGTGAAAGTTATCACGATGTATGCTGGGCACATACTTATCGCATGGTAACTTCTATGACACTAGATAGGCAGAAGATTCTTATAAGGACATTTCTGATCACTGCGGGAAAAGGTCTTATAGACCTTTTTCATGATTCTATGAGTTAGTTGTTATTTGAGCAGACAAGAATTTTTCCTCCTGGAAATGCTCTGGGTTTTAAATCCACAACTTGAAAAGTCGACCGTTGAACTCAAATGACACATAAATACTCCTGTAAGGATTAGAAACAATAGATGCAATAGTTATTTCGCATCTCATCGTCTCTCATGTGGCCTCCTATTTCCTTTTGGGAATAACGTGACAGTACTAGTTAAGGTTAGGAACAAGAAATGGGAGACACATGAGTTTTGATTTTATTTTTTTTATTTAAGTCGAATATTCAGTGATCTCATTATAATCTCAATAGACAACATTAACGATATAGCTGATATATTCGGGTGTTCCCAAAAGTCGCGCACTTTTGGGAATGTGAAATAAGTGTCTTTCAAAGTGAAATGTGAAACAAGGAAGTGAAATAAATGCCTTTATAATTCTCAGTTCTCCTCATGTTAGCGTAATGTCGACAAGATGGTAAGAAAGTTAACATTGAATGAATCAGCAGCCATAATATTTATCTTCGAAGAGATTGCTTTAGTACTACTGCCGTCAGACAAAAAACTGTCGAATATTTAAAAATCAACTATAATTTGGTAAAAGCGAAAAGGAGTTTTCAAAATTTAGTTATTTTGTTAATAGTAATTAAGCAATATTGTTATTTTAATCTAATAATATATATTTATGTGCCATGTCATTATACCCAGTGTGGGACTTTAGTAATGCTAGTATTACAGAAAAGAACAATTTTCGGAAAAATGATTATTAATAATCTAGCAACTGAACCTTAATAATATCAGATTACGGTTATATCCTGTACAACTTCGGTGCATAATCCTAGAAATTATGATGGAAATTAGAAGAAAAATAATTCCCTATCTAGAGAGAGAGAGAGAGAGAGATAGGGGATAACGTCCTTAGAACAGAATCATTCCAGTAAGTTTGAAATTAAAAAAAAAAAACATGTTTAGGATCGTAAGAAAGGAGTTTTCTAAAGCATCAGAAATTAGTTGAAAAGTGAAGAAAGGTTTAATGAGAAAAGTTCAGCTAAGGGGGTGGTTCTCTCTATAGATAGGTCTACCAGTAGTAGAGAAATTATGATTTCCAAAAATAAATATATAAATAACAGAATATTTCTTAATTCCAGAACAGTTTCCAATTAAAGAGCAGTTTTCAAAATAATTAGATCACTTCCTTACAAGATGTTCCTGTGTAGTTAGAATTGTTAATAACTGGTCCATGTGATATTTTCACAACTAGTCTTAGTATTTGCTATCAAACTTTCCTATCAAAGAGAATAGAGTCTAAACTGAAAGATGAAGGTCCATTAATCACTTAAAAATACACTTCTTGTTTATACTTAGCGGCGATTAAACTCCTTATCGTTAGAGCAACTGGTCTCAAAAGCTTGTTATGGTAACGAAATTCCCTTCTCCATTAACAACGAATTCCATCCTAGAAATATTCAGGCCGACATTTCATCGATGGATTATTCATTCTGAAAATTATCTTTCTGAAGAAAACTTAAAATTGTTGTAAGAAGAGAATGTATGAGTATATGAGAGCCTTGGTTTATTAAATACTCACTCTGTTGAAATAAATTGGAAAATCATCGTTGGAATGTTCGGAAAAGACGCTTTTAGTCCTTAATATAATATAAACTATCGTAGTAAACAAGAGATTGTTTACTACGATTTTCCAGGTTTCCAGATGTTCTGCTGTACTAAAGTGAAATGCTGGATTAAAGCAGAAGCGGAGCGAGAGGTTATTAAAGTTAGTCTGCATGGAAGACACTGACTAATAAATGGCACTCTAATAGACTGTGACGTTCAGCTTACCAGAGGTCCGAAGTTCTACTACTATCGCCCACTCAGCGAATCCAAGTTTTAATAATGTGGATAAAATGTAATTAGATCATCGAAGCGTCAAAGATAATGATATATAACGAACGTGCTTTTTAGAAAACAAACACCTCACTTTATTAGGGACGAAGTAGGCGTTTTTTTTTTGTTATTTTTCAGAAATTGATTTTTCCAAGTTTTGAGCATCTGAAAAATTCTCTGTGAGGTTCAGGCATCTAAATGTAAATGATTGAACAGGACGAAAAAACAACACCAGTTTCATTATCACACAAGGAAACATCGAGGAGATTCCGATGTCGGCTGTTTTATGTTTATTTGTACAGAATGAGCTGCAATAAAATTAAGACGTGCATTAAGCGTTCTCTGTTAGAGACTGCATATAATACTATTAAAGTAATTCAATAGTAATACAAACAAAGGAACAAATTAGTTCCCGAAATAATGGCGAAGAATACAACGAACTGATGCTTTAACCTCTCTACAGGCCGTGATGGATGAAATAGTGACACCAAATTGTACTTCTTATCCATGTTATTCAATAGGTGTTACAGAATCGTATCCGGATTTTGCTAGACGTCTATAGACGTTATGGCCGGTTGGGGTAATTGATAGCTAATTCTCAATAAAATGATTTTTCCCCTACTTCTGATGCTTAAGGATTAGATTAATGACGAGATTTTGAAGAATATGTTTCATGATTTAAAAAAAAAAAAAAGTGCTGTGTTATACAGTTTACAGTGACGACCGATTAAAACCGAGCATGCGTTTATACAGTCATATTTCTGCTTTACAGAAAGCAGGTGTCTTATGTCACTTTACTATCCAGGAATAATTGCAGCTCTACAGCACATGAAGCCTACTTTACAGTTTAAATACAATTAGCTACACGACATTGGATTTAATAAAAAAAAATCTACCAGATAATCGTATGTCTATCACTACGCGATAACCAGGAGTACACTGCACTTTTGTCAAAAATTTCTTCGCCTGAAATTTTTGAGAATTCGAAAATTGTAATCGCTTACTCAAGAATTTATTAATTAAGAACAAATAACAAAAAAATCTAGCGAATATGAAGATTTGGCAAAACATAATAATAATTTAGCAGTTATAGAAGTGTTGCAAACGGTAAAAGACATTAAAATGAGCATTAACGCACTAAATGACAGGCAACACAATTTGATGAAAGAGACATCCAAACTCCGTCAAGAACTTCATTCTCTAATACAATACGAACGTTTAAATCAGCAACAACATAAAAAAGATCTTGTCATAAACGGTTTTCCTGAAACTGCACCTACAGAAAACCTCAGAGACGTGGTTTTAAAATTAGGCCATGTAATTGATATCCCCCTACAGCTTAACGACATTCAGACAGTAAATCGGATTCCTAGGAAGAGCAAAAACCAAGGCTTCCCACGACCTGCACCAGTCATAATTCGTCTTAAGAGCCAGTCCACAAGAGACAATCTCATAAAAGCCAGCAGGCAGAAAAACCAGTTGCCAAGGACTTGAACGCACAGCAAGACAATACACCAATCTTCCTATCCGAATATTTAACACCATTCAACCAGAATCTGCTGTACCAAACAAGAAAAGCAAAAATGAAAAAAAAAAAACCAATTTTTGTGGACCAGAGATGCCAAGATATTCATAAGGAAGTCACAAACTTCAAAGCCGATACAAATTAAAAGCACAGAAGACATAGAAAGGCTGCCACTGTGAAGAAAAAAGCCTCCTAAATAGTTCAAAAAGAAGCCCACAATAAAAAAAGAACGTGAACCATCAAGACAGATGCAATAACACAGGATAGATCGGCAATTTCACTTTGATTCGACCTTTCAGATCATTCATTTGACCTCCCAAAGATCTGCCTACTTCCAACACAGCAACCAAATCAATAACAAATATATGTATATATAACCAGTATCACCCTCAGATAAGCTAATTACAAAGCTTCGAGGGTGCAGTTGAGTTACATCCTAGTAGTAGTATTTATCTAACATTATTCACTTAACATTCTGTAATGAATTCTAGTAGTAAACAGAAAATGTGATAGTAATACTTCAGTTATATATTTAAGTTTGAAATTATATATTTAATTTACAATTTAAATTAAAAAAAAATTATTATTATGTAAACTGCAGCATAAGTAATATTGTTTAACTTGTGAGTCATTAAGAATAAACACGATTACTATGATTATTATTAACGGTAATAATACACACTTTTTACTCTTGTGTCAATGAAAAATTCTGCAAATGATAATGATATTAAGAGTAATTATAATTCTTACTGAACCATTTTGCAAGAAAAAGATGCATTGTTGCCTAAATATTAGTATATTCATGTAATTATTTGAGAGATAATAAACTATAAAAAAATATTATTATTATTATTATTATTATCATTGTAACACGCCACATATCCAGCTGGAATGAGTGACGCGGCTGTAGCTTACACCGCTGAAATGTTATTATTTCATTTTATCTGCCTTTAATGTAATTATCCGCTTGTTTTCGGCTCCGCTAGCGCAAAAATTTCCCCTGTCGGCGACTTTTGGTACTAAAACTTTTTTTTTTTCGCGGAAATCATCTCCCCATTCCTTCAAAAGTCTCAATTAAAATTTGGTCTCATTCTGTTTATTAGTTTTAGCTACAGATGCCTCCAAAGTTGGAAAGTTATTTTATGGCCACCTTGTGTGTATATATATATATACACACAAGGTGGCCATAAATATATATATATATATATATATATATATATATATATATATATATATATATATATATATATATATATATATATATATATATATATATATAGTAATTCGTTTAGAAGTATATAATTCGTTAATAGTATTTCCAGAAGTAATTTGGATTTATAAATTATTTGGAGAAACTTTCAATTATTTTAATCAACCTCCCTAAAAAATGAAAGTATAATATTTTAATACTTTCCTACATGTATAATGATATGATATCCATAATCACCTTCGTATATGCATCACGTACATATACGTACAAGTTTATCATTTCAAATTAACAGTTTTTCAAATTAAAGGATTGAGGCGGATCGGCTCCTGAATTCGTCAGATTTGTAGTCGGCGAATTCAGCAGCTTGATAACGACAGGAAGTCGCTGTCATATTCGGCAAGCAACTCTCAAAAGCAGTACTAGAAACTGCGTTCGATGTATTATTCTACTAGAACAAACCTGTGCGATCTGGAAAATGGTCAACGAAATGGAGTGTGATGGAATTCTTAGCTGTACATTCGACGTGTATTTGGACTCTAAAAAATATTCCAATGAAAACCCTCTTACAAATCATAATGCTGCCACCTATTGCCAATTTCTGCTCAACCACATGACATCGGAGGGAATTCCTCTCCCAACGTTTTCGCTAACCACCTGCCCACCATCGCACACATATTTGGAAACGGTTCTTCCTAAAAGACAAATTTATTCCAGCCATCGGTGCTGTAATGACGTCCCTCGGTTGCAAATTGTAGACGTAATCGTCATTGGTTAGGCATAAGCGTAGATACCTTGACTAGTTGCCTCTTTCTTAAGTCCATCAATGGATTGTGGTGTGGGAAATCCCCATTCTTGGTTAAACTCAATGGTCAGCAGATTCTTAGGTTTTTTGTCTCTGTTCTTTCACATTTATCTGTACAACGGCATTTATTAAGGGCATTGATGAGGCGTTGGCCTCCATCGCTGGACAGGAGTCTCCTGTTCTGTCCGGTATCCTTCCACTCTTGGAACACCTTAAGTAAAATACACCGCAAACAGCTGTGTATTGGCAGTTTCCTGGATTCTGACACCTTTAACCATCTCGGAACAATTATGTCTTTCGTATTCCGTCAAGTTATGTCCTTATTCCTACCAATCAGTCGAAGTTGCTGACAAACATAGTTCCACACGGAGTGGAATGGTCGAATGTGAAATAACACAGATGGTCACAACATTTCGAATGAAAAAAATAATAATAATAAAAAAAAATATATATATATATATATATATATATATATATATATATATATATATATATATATATATATATATATATATATATATATATATATATATATATATATATATATATATACAGGTCTGAAACGTTCTCGGCCTAAGAATGAAAAAACGAATTTATAATTTCAAAATTTTTATTTTTCAACATAATCTACCTTAAGACTAATACATTTATTCCAGAGATGCACCTGCGCCATTATCCCGTACATGTAGTGGTTATCGGTAAGATCTGCAAAATACTTCTCTACAGCTGCAATCACCTCTTGATTCGAAGAAAAACGCTGACCAGCGAGGAAGAGTTTTAGTTTTGGGAAGAGATAGAGGTCAGAGGGAGCCAAATGTAGGGAATAGGGTGTATGTTCCAACAATTCATAGTGCAGATACCTTAATTTTCCCATTACTAAACGCCTTTGTGGGCAGGTGCATTGTCCTGATGAATGATAATTTTTTCTTCTGCAAACCAGGTCTTTTCTCACGAATGTTTCTCTAGTCTGGTTAAATGATCGGAATAATATTCAACGGTTATTATTTTACCCTTTTCAAGATTATTAATAAACAAAAATGCTTTTAGCATCCCCAAACACCGATGCCATGACCTTGTCTTCTTTGGCGCAGAATAACTGGCTTCTTTCCACTGTTTTGACTGATGTTTGGATTCTGATGTGTACTGGGGAATCCAAATCTCATCCATAATAATAAATCGGCGCACAAAGTCAGTAGACTTTGTGCGCCGATTTATTATTATTAAATTGTTAAATTTAATAATAATAAATCGCTCCTTGTTAAAACGCTCCAAGCACTGTTCAGAGATTTTCATGCTAGTGCGTTTTTGATCTGTCGTGACCAAGGGCGGCAACCATCTTGCGCAAAGCTTTTTCATATGCAATTCTCCATGCAAAATATATTTTACATGTTCTTTTGAAATGCCTATAGTCTCAGCAATTTTATGTACTTCGGTTCGCCGGTCATCCAATACCATATCGTGCACTTGATCAATGATTTCCGGTGTTGTTACATCCTATTTGACAAAGTGAATAAGCGGCTGCGGGAAACATGTTTCTTCAATGCCAACATGGAGCTCCAGGTATTCGCCCTACCCCAGACTTCGACGAGGAGGAGCTTCGTCGGGTTGAGGAGATCCTTTCTCTGAGTACCCGTGGCATTGCGCATGCAATGGGTGTCCCTCACTCCAGCATCTGGCGAGTTCTGCATGTAGTTCAACTGCCTCCACCCCTTCCGGTATCAGAAGGTGTTCGCACACTTGGATCAACCGACTTTACACCAAAGGTTTTGGCTGGATGGTTCAGTCAACGTTGTTAGAAGAGACTCAATTTCCAGAATTGGTGTTCTTCATCGATGGAGCTGCATTCACTAGGGAAGGCATGTAGAACTGCTAAAACATCACCTTTGGTCCAGAAACAAACCTCACGTCACGCATTGCCATGGATTCCAGAACTAGTTCGCGATCAAATGTGGGCAGGAATCGCTGATGATGAGTTGATCGGACCATATCTCTTTCGGCCCCATATATTTGACGCTGCTCTAAGAGAAAATGTCACAGTTGATGGAACATGTGCCATTTCACATTAGGCAACACATGTTGGTTTCAACACGATGGTGCGCAACCACACTTTTCACGTGACGTCCGACACTATCCCCACGCAGAGATGGCCAGTGGTGTAGCCGGCACATTTAACGGACTTAACTGGACTTTTTGTGTTTGTGTCCACATGAAGAATCTCGTGTACGAATCCCCTGTGGAATCTGTACATGCAAAGATACTGCAGCGGCCGAGATCCAAACCATGCCAAGCATTTTTGAAAAGTGCACCAGAACTTGTTTCTCAGGTGTAATGCATGCTACGAAGTTGGTGGTCGTAACTTACTGCACCTATTTGTAAATGTTTATGAAATTAAAATGTAATTTAACCTGAGTTTGGTGTTTACACGCTTACGAAATGTGCACAACAAACATTTTAGCCCTGTACCATTGGAACGGCTCGTTTAGGGACATGGATTGCTAATAAAAACCCTCACCCCCTCTACATCCCCTATAAATGGGTATGGATATTCTGAAACAAACCTCTACATATATATATATATATATATATATATATATATATATATATATATATATATATATATATATATATATATATATATATATATATATATATAGAGAGAGAGAGA
Source organism: Typopeltis vanoorti (assembly GCF_054136105.1). NCBI lineage: Eukaryota > Metazoa > Arthropoda > Arachnida > Uropygi > Thelyphonidae > Typopeltis > Typopeltis vanoorti. Next base: position 158,405,407 of record NC_143551.1, read on the forward strand.
GAGAGAGAGAGAGAGAGAGAGAGAGAGAGAGAGAGAGAGAGAGTTATGAAGGTAAATCATATTCGTATATTGTTATATCCTCGTATGTTTCTTGTGGTTATATCAATTGCTTTAATATCATTTTTTTTCTAAGTGTTTATCAGAACTTTCCAGACTCCCTCGTGTGTGTATATACATGTAAGGATGTACAGAAATTCTGAACATGCAGATATGCAGATGTTTCAGATTTTTGCATAAGATAAGGAGAAATCCATTAGCTATCCATCAGAAACGCTCTGGATGTTATTGATATGGAAATGGTGTATATAATTTGGGGTGATTTATCACACTGCCACTGCTGCTGGCATATGTTTCGTAGAGTAGTTAAAGTTATTCACATTGCAAACACTGAGCTGTCTGATAGAACATTAAGTATCTAAGAAAACGAAAGTTGCTCGAGGCACGAAGAAATCAGTTGAATGTTTAGTCTTGAAGGCAAGAATACTAAATATAAATTGATCGATCGACAAAAGGAGCAATGATCACAGAGTAGTAAATCCGTCAAACATATCCACATCACAAAAGTATTTCCTTAACTTATAAATACCCTATATACAGTATACGGCATTTCCTTAACCTACGAGGCTCCCCAATACACGGTATGACTGTTAAAATAATTTTAAATTCTGGAAATGTGTAAAGAAACTTTGTAATTTGGTTAGCGCCTACGCACCTTATTTTATTTCTTTTCCTTGATAAATTGTTCAGAGAACAGAGGAGAATAAAATTGGCAGAGAACACCAGACGGTAAGAAAATTGTCTAATATTTCTTCGTACAAAAGTGTGCTGCGTCACTTTTGGCTCACTCACTACAGAACAAGAAGAGGTACTTTGCTCAGTTTGAGTAGGTGGAGTATGAGAAAGAAAAAAAAAAGGGTAATTCATTCCAGTAAAAGCATTATTTTTCTTCCACAGCTTCTGAGAACAGAAAATTAGTTTATTGACTATTAAAGAGAGAGTAGAAGAGGAGCCGGGTCATTAATTAATGATTCGTGTTTTTCGTAGAAGTTACATAATGATACTGAAAGAATTAAAACCACAGTTAACAAGTAAGAGAGGAAAGATTACGTAAATAAAAATACAGTAATATATTAAGGGCTCTAAGCTTTAAAATTAAAACTAAAATATAAATTTAAAATTAAACAGGGAAAATAACATTTTGATACAGATTCTAGCTGTAACAGTTTAGTGCAAATTTAACTACCTGCTTTTGGACATTGAAGCCGCTTCTCATAATACTCCTCGGGTAAAACGAGAGAAATTTTATGACTTTTTAGCTTTACTTTCTTCCATGCTAGAAAGATAGATAGATACATACATGCAGAGAGAGAGAAAGATTTATAAAATCATTAGTACCATGGAACTATATTCACTTTGTTCTGCTTTTCAGAAACAATGTACCAAATGAAACATAGCATCAAAACAACAATATCCTGGCCTGTTTGGTGCAGTGAATTTTGTACATCAGCCCAAAGGCTGGTGGCACGGATGTATGTGAATGTCTCTAGGTGGCAGATGCTTTTCATAGAGCGGTGAAACATCGTTTATTTTATGTGTATTTTATGCAATAGATAAGCACAGCCTTAGTCACAAACGTTTTGCGACCTTAGATTTTATGTTAATATCACCTATTAAAGTGATTACAGTGCACTTGTACCGCAAGTGAGTTAAGTTTGTTTTCAGGTGACTCCTGCCATCGAAAATTGTAAACCTATAATATGATAGTATACCGTAAAATAGGTCAGAAGATTTTTTATATTTTTATGCACATTCGATAAAGAATTCTTGTGAATTAACGTGGTATGAAAGAGTGCATACTCTTTCATACAGTGAATCCATATTTAAAATATTGTAAATAAATAAATAATATTCTTAAAAAAAATCAATTCCTACATGTTGATGAATCTACTTTCTCCATCAGTATAGGACTGAGTCCATTTTATGTGCCTTGCATTTATCAGGGTGACTCAATAGCATATCAGTGAAGATAAAGAGTCAAGAGGCTATTTTTCTGCCGACAAAGATTAAGTTAAGGGGGATAGTAAATGCCGTATTATTTTTACAGCCAGGTACGAAACTCGGAGATCGAAATCCATCGAAATCTAAGAGTTTCATGCCGAAAAACTATCGGCGAGCCCAAGCGTAAGTCATCACTTACGTAGTACAACACTAGAGCAACTCGGAGCAAAGGTGTTTTTTTTTTTTTTTTTGCTCCGAGTTGCCCTCGTGTTGTACTACCCAAGTGATGACTTACGCTTGGACTCGCCGATAGTTCGTCGGCATGAAACTCTTAGATTTCGATGGATTTCGATCTGCGAGTTTCGTACCCGGCTGTAAAATAATACGGGATTTACTATCCCCCTTAACTTAGCATATCAGTGAATCAAACATATGTTCATTAGTTTGTTTCCTTTTTCTAAATAATACTAGATTCGACCTTCATTTAAGGCACAGAAGAAGGTCTTGCTTTAGTTACAAGTTTTTATTTTTATTTGATTTTATAATTTTACCATGGGAGATTATTTTGTAACGATTCAGCTGGGATCCAACTAAGAACGCTGGAGTTTGATGAAAAGAGATTTGAATGCTACTGTTGCATGACCTATGCTTCCGAAATATTTATCTCTTTTCCCACTGTAGTTGGGCAAAAATTCATGCAAGTTTCAAAACACCATAGGTTTTGAAACTTGCATGAATAGGATTGTTATGGAAAGAAAGTTTCATTTGCTTGAAACTAGCATTTTATACCATTGAATCAAATAACAATGTTTACTAATTTATGATGTAACCATTAGTAATAAGTTAAGTAGTACGTTACGACAATTATTTTATTTATTTATTTATTATTATTTTTTTAATTCTGTCATTTATCTTTTACGTATTTGACCGAAAGGCCTGTTACAGTCAAGAACTTGGCATTCGTAAACCTAATCTGGACAGCGATAGAGTAGCAATTCAATCCCCATAGATTGTTATATTTATCAATACATGTAATATTTGATCATTTGTTTTTGTCTGATTTAGGGGAGAAAAAAAATTAAATTGCTGGACAAGAGGGAAAATTTTCCCGCCACTGCATAAAACCAGGTAACTTGTCTTCAAAAAACCACTTTTAAATTTCTGCACAATTCCTGAATTTTATGGGACAAGTGCCCTTTATTCTCCATGTACGCGTTTTCTAATATTTCCCTCCCCATCATTTAAATCACTTTTTTTTCTTATAAAAATTAGTTGAATGTCCGTCACTCTAACTTGCACAATGGAGAACGAACCCAAAATTATTTATGCGTAAAAAAGTACTAACCCAAAACGAGTCCAAAATACAGGAGCATTTTATCGATCATGTTTAACGGCTCATGTTATAATAATATATCGGATTATATTATTTCTACTCACACATGATAAACCATTTCTAATTAAAGAACATCAATTTCTTGATGTTCTTTAATTAGAAATACTTTTTCAATTAATCAAAGTGTTATTCACTATTGAACGTTAGTTTAAACGAAACAGGGATTATACATTTGCCTCTGAAAGCATGCTTAACATTATAAACTCTTCATTTCAGGAAAAGCGTGGCACATCAGGTGGCAAGGAGAAGTTGGTGTTTTATAGTTTTCGAAATCTGAAACAAACTTATTTTAGAATTTTTCAAAACAAACAAGAAAACTTTTGGCAGCTACTCGCTACCTATTGTTCTACGGTATTCCCGGTGATTTTTTTCTTTACTCTAGAATCAGGCCAAAATCTTGGTGTGTGGTGGGGTTCCTCAACCTGGAATACAAATATCAGTTCCTTCATTCATGCGAAACGATTATTACTGACAGAGGTGATCGATTCCTTTTCAAAATACATGTTATTAAAGAAAATAACATTATGCCGATACGGAAAAAATTGCTCCTACTAACGTGATATTTCAGGAATCGAAAAACGGTTTCACAGTTTGATGTAATGTGTAGATAATGGAGGTTCTAAAGAGAAGACATCGATTCGGGGTGGTGTTTTATTATTTATTTATTTATTTTTCACTTGTGAAGAAAATAAAACTTTCTTTCTAATAATTAATACTTAAAATTTGAGGTGTTGCACTTTTTTGTTTTACGCAGATTCAACTAATATAGAAGAAATCGTAATGTCGAAATCTTTGCTTCGTAATGCCGCAGATGATACTTGGAAACACCTTCAACAACTTTGTTTTAAAGTTAAGGTAACTTTAAAACAAAAGTTACCTTCCTTCTGAAACTCAAAACCTCCTCAGCATTAATAGTTTAAACACAATGTAAACTTGCTTTAAAATAAGTACAGTTGCACACGTAATCTTTCTCAGAAACACAAAATAATAACAACAACAACAACAAATCGAATTACACAGCGGTCCACTTTGAAACTGCATTCTAACGTTGATAAAGGATTTGTCGTTGAAGCAACCTTCTGTGAAAAATTTGTTTGATGAATGACTGTAATATTTGTTAATGGGAATATAGAAAAAATTTGAAGACATTTATACCACTTTTGAAAATTATGCATTTCGTGTTTGGAAATATCCACAATTTTTTAACAAAGGTTAACAAAATATTGGTTAGCATTAATCAATATTTGATTAATGCTAGCATTTATCAAATTTATCCTTTGCTAGCATTAATGCTAGCATAGGATAAATGATTAGCATTTAAGTTGCCATAATATCAAAAAATTATAACAAACAACTCAGATGTTGTTTTAAATATTACGACGGAGGAAGTTTACATTTAATTAATTTTAAGGGAAGAGGATAAAGAGATCAATGTGTCTAATTTAACGGTATACTAAATTTAATCCGCTAGTTGGAGAAGGCTAACATTGCTATGCACTCATTGGACAATAAAAAATCTGAACGTATCAGTTAGAAGCATTTGTCACTCTAATTTCTTAATATTATCTGAGATATGTTGGACGAACCTCCGCTAGACTGAATACAAAATCATGATGTCCATGTAAAGTTTGATAAAGAATGCTAAAGCAGCTAGATTTTTCTAAATTCAACCGAGTAAATGAGGCGTTTGTTGCAATCTGTATGGTAGGATAGCGTCTTACTTTTATAGAATTCTTTGCATTATTTATTATTTTGTAGACTTCATTAATTTTAATAGGTGAATGTATGAGGAAGAACAGCATTAAAATAATCAAAAAATAAAACCAACCCGTATTTATTTCATTTCCTTATTTCTTTCCCAATATTTCTTGAAAGTAAAATCTTGATTGATAGTACAGTCTGATAAAGCGAGTTTCGCAGTCATCATTTCAGTTGTTTAATTCACATACCATTTCTTTTTATTTCCGTTATTTTTCTTTCGTACTAAATCCAGTTAACAAGAGATACAATCCATGGTTTTTCTTTAAAAGCACTCATTATCTCAAAATAATTTTAATTTCAAAATAATATCAATAGTGTATATATATATTTCTCGTAATTTTATAGATACATAAAACTGAATTAAAAAAATAATTTAAAAAGGAACTAAAAAACGAATTCCTGCAAAAAACATTTCCTCTAATTCTGCTGAGCGTGAGGCGATTTCGTCTTTTTATATTTCATTTTTTCATTTTTTTTTCACTATGTGAATTTACAGTTGAGTAGAGAAAAAAATTTAGTTCTAAAATAATTTCAGATAATTTGAAAGTAAATTAAGTATTTTATAACTTCAATTTTTCTTTTATTTCTTTCCTTTTAATCTGTTTTGAGACATTTATTTCTTCGTCATGCCAATTTGTTAAGCGTCGTTTTCATCAATTTCTACAATCACCTTGTTTCGTTTTGCTGATATCGAAATTTTTTAAATATTGACATTATTACTTTTCATATTCAGGTTAGTTTTTTCTGTTTGTCATTATTTTTCCAATTCCATTCTTTTATTCGAATATTAATCTTTTTCTTGTATTTATTATTTATTTTCAGATTATTGGTTGAATAAATTGAAACGTCAAAGATGAAGAACTGTTTTTCTTTTGTTGTGTTGTTTGTTTGTTGTTGTATTTTAATAATATAATTCAGCAGCAGGAGGCTCTCCATATTTAAATTGTCATTTCTCCCTAAATATAAGATTTATGGAGAAATTCTTAAAACCTTTGTAACTCTGTAGGTATCGACGATACCTTTTGGACTGAAAAAATTAAGTTCCAGTCCGATTAGGATACGTTAAGCCCCCTTTAAGGCATTTCATCTGAAGGCGAGTTAAATTATCTAATTTAGAGGGTAGTAGGGGTTTTTCTTACCAAAAGTGTGGTTTTTCTCCTGTAGAGAATTAAAAAACATCAATCGATCAACATACATAGTTGACAATTTGTTGTAATAACCACCGCCATTAATATAGTCGTATAAAGCTACCAAAACTATACTAAAACTATCTCAAAAAAAAATACTCACGAAAACATTTTAAGAAAAACATTATGTTGCTACTAACATATTATGAACGTGTTACATCCGTCATCTAATTTTTTTTTTTTTATCCTGCTTGATTTTTCATATTTTCACTTGAAATCCCACATCACAATTTTAAGTAGACTGTTCTTCGTACTTATATATTCTCTTAAAAGCCCGATGGCTATTAAGGTAGTACAAGGGCCATTCCTCACAGGAAATATAATTGCTCTAACGTGAATACGTCTTCGTAATAAATGGTACTGGACTGTCACATTGAGTTTGGCAGAAAATACTGAATACGAATAGAGCGAAAGTTCAACCACCTTTCCAACATACGCATTTGTGTTGTCTTCAGCTTCATCACAGTGTACTGAAGGAGGACAAGGTCTGTCTTTCATCTTCACAACTGCCAACAGTTCCGCTATTTGGCACTTAATTTCCTCCAGGGTAGCAACTTCTAACACTGATTAAAGGAAACTCGATTTGATATTCTCCTGACGAGATCTGGTCTTTATTTATTTCTCCACATTTCGCCATGGGATCGCTCGAAGATAAATATAGAATACTTGTTACAGAGTACAGGAAATGTATTTCTTTTATATCCACTATTACAGCGATTTCTTGATCAATCAAGAGGAATTTATTAGGTTCTTTTGCCCATGGAATGGCTGGTTCGTAAACTGTGTAGTCCATCAATAAAATGCATCGATAGAATATACTGTATTTAAATGAATGTGATATGTAAACTTTCGATTAAATTATGCCAACGCATGCGAATGCGCTTTTGAGGGGAGCGGGGAGAGAGAGCGTTTAGATATTCCTTGTGTTATTTGTAGACTTAATACAGAAAAGGCAAGCATATTAAGAGGAAAACATATTTGAGAACAGAAACACCGCATCTGGCTAATTCCCTCTGACACTTCACCACGACGGCCGATTTTTTTCCTTCCATCACTCATATTTACTACATTCTTATTTCTCATATAGTATATTATGAGAAATCCATACAAAATGCCCACATGACACACTCTGGAGAGTCAGCTTTTATGATACAGCGAGGGGGGGGGGGGCTGGAAACACAAAAAATAAGTTGCATCATTTATACTTCCTTTCTTATGATTCTTGAATTCCTTGAATTCCTATTTAATCTTATTATTTCATTAGGTAGGCATCATTGCCGATAACGACCATGTTAATTTACATTTTTTAAAAAGTCTAACTAGTTGACTTTTTTTTATTTTGATATGGAACAGCTAGCAGAAAATCTACCTCATTTAGTGCACTATCGTAGCCCTCTATTACCTCTTTCACGCAACAGCGGCAGTATCATTACATTTTTAAAATGTAGATAAAACGTTTTTCAAATCTCATCTTTAAGCTCAATAGAAGGTTTCAAAAATAAATTTTACATAATGAAAACAAATTTAATGACTTATTGTAGAATAAACAAATTACGTGACAGTCATTTTCTATCTTACAAAATGTTAGTTTTCTTATTTTTTTCCAGTTATCAAGATTGAGTTGCCGTGACTAAAGATACTTTTGTCCTAGTCTCATCTAGTAGTGGAGCAGGAGTTCCGTTTATTATCTTGAATATTCAGGATAATTGGCCGTCATTGTTGATGGTATTCGTTGCGTCTCTTTATCTGTGACAGTCGAGCTTAACAATTTTCTCTTCTCTAAGTGATATTGTCTGATATTCAGAGTTCGCTTCTCTCAGACAGAGATAATGTTCTCCAAACTTGTCGAATTTTCCTTCCGGTCTCCGTTATCTAAAGCAGTGATGAGCGGCCTTTTTTAGCATCGAACCGCATGTTAAACTCAAACTTCCGCATCCCTATCTAATATTTATCTATCTGGGTTAGCCAAGTTGCACGTCGGAGAGAGAGAGAGAGAGAGAGAGAGAGAGAGAGAGAGAGAGAGAGAGAGAGAGAGAGAGAGAGAGCACATGAGGAAACTAAAGGCCTGCGATTCAGAAAGATTAATTTAGCCTTTGGACTTTGAAAATTTTTATTGTGAGGTTCAACATTTTGAGGATAATTTTCAAAATTCAAAACGAAACTATGAGAATAATTCCAAAAATTTTAAAAATTCCAGAACTTTTGAGTTACACCAAACATAAAAAAATGCATTGTTTGTTTTGTTTTGTTTTGCAATTAAACAACTACCGATTGTCCGGATCTTATGATTTGCCTGTTATTATTTAAGCCTGTTATTATCATCTTAGGATTATCTATTATATCTAAATTGATTTTCATATGAAGAATCCAGATTGTTCACATTTAAATTTGTAACATTTAGATATTAGAGTTACTATGAAATCTTGCAGAATTTCGGAAATTGAGATTACACCATGTCAAATCAAAGTTAATAGGAATGGTAAATGCTTGAATGGTTGAAGCAACATGCTCCACTCCAAGTCATTCTCAGTCTACAAACTTTGCCTATCAACGTTAGCTGAGTAAGATCCACTTTTGGGTAGACTTTTGAAAGAGAAATGTTCATTAAATGCAGTTATCTATGAGATTTTTAAAAGGAAAAAAAACTTCGAAGAAATTCTATAAATTCAAAATAAATGATAGCTGAAGAGAAAAGAGTGCAAGCAAAGAAGTCACAGCAATTTAAATTTGAAACGTTTTGTTGTTTCATTAAAAAAAAAGACACTGGAAGCGAAAACTCTTTACCTTTCAAGACCTCACTGGCTTACTGGAGATTTATATACTTGCTTAAAAAATATACTTGCTTAAAAAATTAAACCTTTCGCCTCACAAGCAGCATTTTTTAATTATGTGGTCCTTAGTCAATTCTAAACCTATCGAGTTAATGTGTAATAGGCATGCAATATTTTGTGGGTGAGATTCACATCAAGAAAAGAAAAAAAAAACAAGTTATTAGAATTTCTTAGATTTAAAAGATAAATTATTCGCCTGGACAAATTATCAATATGATTCCCTACCACGATCAAAGGAATATTTCTTATAAGAGTAAAGCAGTATGCTGCAATAAAATAGCCTAATATATTACATTTCAGGTTCTGCGAATTTCTAGGAACAAAACCAGATTTAACTTTGAGCAGAATAAACAATGAGTAAAATAAACTCTGCAACTGCTATATTCTCTTTTCACAGTCGCATGTTGAGATTTAGTAGGTCTAGCTTTAGTATTGTATTAGTTTAAAGACACGAGCTCCAAAATTTCAGATATTCACCTCTATTATTAATGCTCTTTTAATTAATATGATACTAAGGTACACGTGTCGAAGGTATTAAGCAATTTCTCGGAGAGTGAGCAGAGAGAGAGAGAGAGAGAGACCCTGCAATTTTATTTTTTAATTTACTGTTTGTGTTCAAAGTAAAATGCTTGATTTATTCCTAGCAGATCGTAGGCTGTTGAATGCAATTCCAAAGTGATTTATTTTGGAATCCGATGAAAATTCAAAGAACAATTTGCTCTAGATTTTCACCAAAGATTCAGAAAGAGTGAATATTATTTGTATACGTATTTTAATAGTATCATGGGTCACATAATTGACAGCGGTCAAATCATAGTCAACGTTATTTTCGATTTCGCGATCCTTAATTTGGAACTACAGAACATACAAAAGACAACTTTCTCAGTGACACTTGTTAGCAACAAGTGTGTTGAAGATGTAATAGAATAATGAGCCTGGTAAGTCCATTTTAGCCAGCCCAATGGTAGAAAGCACCGGAATATAATTAGGGCGCAATAGAACTGAAACTGCCATATACACATTGCGAAGATTACTCCAGCACTCTTGAACTGTTTACCAAGTTTTGTCTTTCAGTTTTATGTATTGAGATAATAGAACCTTTGAAGTTGTATTAAAATTGAAAATAAAAGGGTTACAAGGTATTTAGGAAATGATTAGTTGGGGAAGTCTGGATCCATCAGGCCACATAAAAGAAAACGAGACGGGGTGTATAAAGTCTCTGCCTTTTTACTTGCACCCGAGTCCTTCAACAAGGGATTAATTTCATCACCCGGAATGAGACCACTACCCTGCTAATTGCAGACCTGAAATGGCATGAAAAATTCTATCTTGAGCAAGACTCAAGACTTCTTGGATTATCCGATTATCCAAACAATATTTGAGCTGTGGTAGTAATGTACGATGTGTTTGAAACCTTTAGTGTGGGAGATTAAACCATTTAAAAAAAAAAAAAAACGTGTATGACGCTCTCCAAGGAACACAGAAAAAAAGAGAGAAAATCTTCGATTACAAAATGCAATTACAAAAGCCATGGTTATATTATTGTCCCCAACATTTCCTTACTAGTTAGAAAGATTTATTCTAGTTAAACTAAGTTAAACTATATATTATGCATGTACAGTGTTTTCGAGAAATGCAAATCACACACTTCAATACGGCAAAGGCCTTCAGTTGGCTCTAATTATAAGTTTTATCTTTATAGACATATGCAGAATCAGTTTGCAGTAATATCCATCTATTCTCGTTGAACGTCTGATTTGGACTAATCCTACATTCCAGTTATTTCTAAAGACTTTGTTAGGTTTAGATCAATATTTTCTGCAGGTGTGTTCAAAGTTTTCTGCATTAATTTCCTCATACTTCACACTTATGTTGCAATAAAAATTGCAATATGACACGAGACATTTGCCACGCTGAACGAAATGTGTATCTATTACCTAAAACTTCCATAATATGAAAGCATTGCATTATACCCGTGTGGCACGTCCGCTGGTATTCATTTCCCAGGCACTGCAACCAAGCGAAGTTTATATCAGAAGAAACGACTTCAGACTTCTGATTCGCCACCTAACCTCACAGTCAAGATGTTGTATTCGAGTGTAAAACGTGCCACTGACCTTCTTTATATTTACCTGATTGGTCGCTAAGGCGTTGTAGAATAATGTGTTGTTTCATTTTCAGGGAATTATAATCTTCTACAAACCTATCAAAATCTTCTCAGCGTCCGTGATGTAATTTGAGCTATTCATTGTCCTGGTTGAAGTATTCTTATGTGAAGAATTCCTTTTCTAGGAGTCGAGCTTGTATAACACCGAATCAGTGACCTACTGAGAATTTTGATTACTTTAGACTCTGAACTCCTGACTGGTCGTGCATTAGATTGGAGTGATTGGGTTTGGATTGGTCGCTTTCGTATGCCGAAATAACTAAGGCAGTGTGTCCAGTGTATTATGTGTCTTAAATGAGTATGTTATACTGAACGGTTTGCCTGTTTTATTATTATTATGATTCAGGCCGCCAATGAGTCTAAAGACTCATCGTGGGACTTATTAAAAACTTGCTACTCGTATTTTTTCCCTATCTTCACTTGAAAAGTCATTACAAAGATTCTTATCACTTTAGCCGGAATCGAATGCAGGACCTGGCTGAACAAAGAAGGTTTTGTGGATTGGACTGTAAGCGTTTGGAAAGGTGTAGTATGGTGTGTTGAATTATAAAACTCACTTTTTGTTGTACAGCGAACAGTTTGGATGTACTAGATTAGAGAACAACATTAATAACTAGTGAATTGTCATATTCGTTAGTATTGTGTCATTGGGATATTTCTTCTGGTTTTTCGTAGTGCCTTGAGAAGTAAACACAGAATGGTACTTTGAATGGTAGTTTTGAATGGTACTTTGAATGGTGCCTTGAGAAGTAACACAGAATGGTAATGTGCAGGGAAATTCTGTATTGCTTACGCTGTGAAGATGTATGAAACGATAGACCTTGACATGATATATTACCATGTTAATATTCAAGCTTGCTTTTTTGAATATTAACACGACAATATATAATAATAATATAATGATAATATACGACCTGTTGAATCTCGAGTGGAAAGATAAAAACTACAATCTCGAAGTCCTGATTTAAACTTTAGAGAAGTGGAGTTCAAATCTGAACTCTGATCAAATTCAATCAAATACCTCTTCTTCTGGTTATCTGAGTGAATTTGAGGATAACATCTGATGATGCCCTGCTTTTCTTGACTGTCATTTAGTGAAGCAATGGACAAAATAGCTGTGACGTTTACCTTCACTTTCGGAAAGTGTTTATAAAAACGTTTTTCTAGCTCACATTTTTTGTAGGAGATACAAAAGACGTAAGAATTGTAGGTAGATGTAACTCTTCCATTGAAATATAAATCAATAATATGTCGTGTAATGCGATTTTATTCCCCAACAATAGGTAGAACTTTTATAGCTTTAACAAACTTTGGAATTCGTCTTAAAACTACCGATTATTTTAAAGGCATCGGGGTAAGATTGCAGAAAAAGCTGTTTGCATTTTGTGATCTAAAACTTTAACCCGTATATTATTAACTGAAATTGAGAGTTAAACAATCGATCTTTTTTTTTCCTGAGATGGAAACCGGCTGAAAAAAAGGCAAAAATGAAAGTTCGGTTTCTGACTAGATTGGGATTTAAAACGATCTTTCTTCTAGAAGTATAGCATTTGGTACTAGAAATATTGCCACAGACCACAGTAAGATTAACCCTTTGTTTTTCCCTTGGTATTAAATTAGTGCTATAATATCATTCTAAGGACTCCATGAAACGATAAGACTCATAAGGAGATAGTTTGGTTTTCAAGACATTTTTGAATCATACCTATATATGATTTATGCATATGTATATGAAAATATATGGCATTTTGTATTGTAAAGATATCAAACTAATATCAAATAACAATAAGCATTTCCAGTATTAAAAGAAGTCTTTAAAATTTCTTGCGTACATTATTATAAATTTTAAATCTTCTAAAACAGCTCTTTATTTACAGAATGACTTGCACTCAGCTAAAAATAAAATAAACTGTTTCACTGCAGAAATGTTACACAAGCCTGAAGGATATCAAAGATGCTGCCCCAAGTATTGAAAGTATTTTATTTTAATTTACTTGCAGATTTACATGTGCAGCACCTTACAAAATTCTGGTTTCACTCCACTGAACCAACGTGGTTGCCTAGCAATGCAACTTACATCTACAGTTAATTATCAATTTCACACAAATGCAAAGTAGTAAGTGCACTGCAGCGAATAGGGTAAAAGTGACATTGAAAACGCAACATTTTGGTTATTTTTATATCCTGTTCTTTATTTATTCTGAATACAAGATTACTAAAACATAGTTTAACGTTGAACAGTTGTGTCGCAAATCCAACTGTTTTTAAAAGTGAAATGTATGTGGTATACACCTCTAATTTTAGACTAGCATTGAATTCAGCAAGTATTTGTGAATATCGTGTTAAGTTTATTTTGCAACAGACGAAAACGATTTGACTCTTAGCGCTACATAGAAGAAATGTCCTCATTTGGTAACATCGTATCATCCCTATCGATCATTATATTGATATTAAAAATCTATTCCAGCTCAATATTGAAGAGGGGAAAACTTAAGCACTCTTAATAAGCTGCAAGAAGTTGGGTGAATGATATTTGATTTCTTTCTTATCACCGTCTTATCGGTGTCACAAGTACACCAGGCGAATTATACGAAGTGATTGCGTTCCTTCACTCGATTTCTTTCTTTTTTTTCTTCTTGCTTTATTGGACAAAGTCTTTTTTTTTTGTAGTTGTTGAAAGCTACTTCTCTACTCGTACGATTGCGGTATCGCGTAAAGGCTGACTTATCTGACATACTGCTTAGGTCATCCTGGTGTGAACAGAAAAGAGATTGCGGGTATCACATCATGAAAGGCATTCCATACCTTCTTGTACTAACTGCACCTACGTAATGCAGTCGGAAGCAAAGAAGCTATTTGACCTGAAAGCCCTGAATTCGAGTCCTGCTCAGGTAATGAGGAAGGAGTAACATCGACTTTTGAATGAACGGTGAAAAGCCCGTCTCATACCGGAGTAGCAGGGTTTTATTTCCTCGAAATTAAAGTGTTTATTCCAGGAAAAAATGACCCTTAGTTGTTTTAGACTAATCTAAACAACCAGCTATATTTCACTCAATACTATGCTGTTTCAACTGTTTAGTGACAGTGATAGACTATTACAGCTCATTATTTTATTATTAAACTGGATGATAAATTGATAATTTATTATCCAGTAATGTCTTACTGGAATCTATATATACATTCATATATTCCACATTTCCATACTTTTCAAACAATATATTTTTGGATACCTCTTGAGAACGTTGTTCGGATATTATCTTAAAAAATAAATATCTTAAATAATTTCTACTCATTATCTTTTTTCTTAATTCAGTAGATTAAAAATTAAAGAAAACATAAGAAAACAACTCCATAAGAAACCACACATGAAAATGTTAAATTTTTTGCATCTGGTAAATTTTCTTATGAAGTTGTATTATGAATTTGTTAGTGTGTGTAGTTTTGGTTTTAAAAACATTTACATAAAAATAACTGCACTATTTCTTCCAGGGACAAAATATCTGATCACCGAGAAAGGCTAAGGCTTCGGAAGTTGAGGTCTTCCGATGAAAAACGTTGCTAACAACTGGCACGAACGTTGTTAATTCAGGACTGAGTGGCTCGCTAGCTCGCTCCATATGAAAAATGTTAGTATATCTCACTGCACCTTCTTCGAGTTTTTTTTTTCGAGATCCTCTTCTATCTGTTTCCTAGTCCCAAATGAACGCCACAGAAAGATTAAATCTTGAGAGAGACATTCATCTAAGAAAGATGCCACAGCAATAACTTGGAGGCAGCTATTATTCGATGTCAGTTGCCATGGTTTCATGACGCTACCTGAGATATTTCTTTGTTGTGTCAGTGCTAGTCGACCATTATTCCAAGTTTTTTGCGGGACTGAATTGGTGAGTGTCCTGTAGGGCGTTCCAGGAATTTTAGAACTATTTTAATTAAGAAAGATAAGAGGAAATTGATCTTATTTTCAAGTTTTTTTAGAAACGAGAAATTTGTTTTAATTACATTTGCTTTAGTTGCGATTTAATGCCACAAAGAATGTAAAATTGGTAAAGCATTAATAACAAAAATAAACAGAATTGAAAGAAAATAAAAGATAAAACTTATTAAAAGAAAAGTAAATAAATAATAATTAATAAGCACATTAAAGAGGATGGCAACTTCATAATTCAGTAGGTAATTGGGCAGTATATTTTAAATGATTCCTAAAAAGCGTTTAGTATATTTACGTACTTGATTTTTTTTAAACTACAGTCTTAAATGTATGTCTCTACACATCGATGGTTTCCAAACAGTAGGTCACACTTCTGGAATGAGAAAGAAGTGGATAATGCATTATAATTATATAATGCAGTTATTTTTAAATTTAAATTTAAGTGTATATTTAAATATTTAAATTAGTTTTTTCTATAGGGAAGAGGTGCAGTGATGAGTTGTGCAGCAGGTTAAACTAGGTCAAATATGTGACAATTAAGTTATTTTGTTGGTTGTTTCAATTTACTGTAGAAGCAATTAAGGCTTGAATCTATTTATGTTTCTTTCGCGTGTGTTTTTCTCTCCAGTCCTGTTTTGCAAGATGATTCTGATCTTCCTGAAAAAAAAAAAAAAATCATTCCACTTCCGCATGAAGCGAGCTAACTCACCTGTAGGTCAAAAACAAAATAAAACTGTAAAAGCTTCTTTACGTCCTGGAGGGAAATGGACCTTTCATAAAGCCATCGTCGATATTAACTGATATACAGCGGCTCCGAAGTGCAGTAGTTCTATTTAAAGTATCGGTGAAGGAATTAAGATCATAAGGTGCCAATATTTTATTATTGGGTCTGTTTAGACGTAAAATTAAAATTAAAAATACAAAAATATAAAAAATTAAATTAACAATATAGATACAAAAAGGCAAAAGAAAGAAAGAAAGAGGAAAGAAATACATGAAAGAGTCATACAGTATCTGATTTTTAACTGATGCAATATTATAAAGCAGTTATTATGTTAATTTTGCAGTCAAATGTCATGATAGAACATGTGCAGAATTTATATGATGATTCTGCAAAACAGGAAGGGGCATTTAAATATGTATTCGAGGCGACTGCATAGCCTGATAGCAACTTCTATGACATCAGGTCTGCAGAAGGAAGAATCGATCATAGTTAAAACACTGTTAGGCTTAATTTTCAGCCTGTCTGGAAATAGTCGATCATACGCGCCGAGGAGGATTAAGTTTTTTTTTGTTCTCTAGAAGCAACTCGGAAATTTTTAATATATATATATATATTAAAATTGATTGGGTCAATAGTAATTATCACTGTCTTCTTCTTCGCCATATCCTGGTGTTCTGGGTACAAATTATAGCGCGCAAAGCATGAAACAGGAAAAACAAAAAAAATGCTGACTGGAATTTTTTGCAACTTTAATTAAGACAGGGACAGCATACTCTATGACTAAGTTCATCTTTATACGCTTCCTTCCCCCCCCCCCCCCCCAAAAAAAAAATTAGCATTCGCCTACCTCTCGTCATTACTCATTCCTGAAAGTAGGTGTGTGTGAAATAGCGAGTCTTTGATTCTTACTGTGGTTGACTGCTTTCGATGGAAGGCACACGCATAAGTTAATGAATGTTGCAGATCGTAGATTTTTCTCTGGTGAATTATGAAAGCGCAGTCGCAGATTATTGTGATGTCTGCTATTGTTGGAAGCCAACAGTGCGTGGCTATTTGCCACAGTGTGCAACATCTGGTATTGTACATTAACTAGATTTAATCGTGAGCACTTTGTTGAAGTTCGGCAAAAATATTCTTTATTCATCATTTACTATAAACATAGCTAAAAAGTAAAGAAAGAGCAAAAATGAAAGCGCTCCATTTAATGAATGCTTTAATTCTTCCATTTACACGTGTAATGGAAATAAGTATTTTATATGAAAATTAGTAACTCGCCCAAAGTACGTAAACAAAGTTAACGTCTCTCTAGAGTCACAAAGTTGATTTCTTTTTTCTTTTTCTTTTTCTTTCTTTCTTTTTTTTTGACATTTTATATTGTTTCGTAGAGATAAAGAAAACAATTTTTGAAGGAGAGTGCATGTTGACGATTCTTTGGATTTCTTCCTCTTGAAGAAAAAGTCTACAATGTGAGATATCCGAGACAACAGTGAGGTAAAGAAGTAAGTAGTTTTTCATTTTCATCACAGGAAATACGATTCGTATGATTTCTGAATGCTGTAATATTAAATGCTTACTGTGGTTACCGTTTGAATAAAAAAATGAAATGCGCTTGAAGCTGTTGAACTTTGAAATGTGCTATAACTTTTCCACATTTTAGGTTTCAACGTAGCCCTATGTACAATATTTCGTTTATTATTATTCTGATTATTATCATTATCAAAATGATAACAATCATTTTGATAATGATTATTATCAAAATGATTTATCTCAAATTATTTTGAAAGTAGAGAGCAGCCAACCTCCACCTTTAGCCAATCACAGCCAGCCAGCTGAAGACTATCAGTGATTTAAATTATCATCCAGCGAAGAGAGTACGCAAATGATATCATCTCAGGGTTGCTAAACCTAACGCCATATATATGATTATCATAGTCAGTGTGAGTCATACGGTCAATTTTCGTGACTTCGGGGATTAAAATCCGAGTTTCCGGGAGAAAACCTTACTCCCCCCTGCCAGTAATCGTGTAACTGGGAAATCGGTCGAAAAAAGACCTAGAAAAATTAGCTTTAGTTGGTGACTACAACTGAACCTTAGAAATGTCTTTCTTATGGAAGTCTAGCGCTATGAATATAAACGTCCTTTTGACAGTACTACACACAGGCCTGCGGAAATGGACTTTGTTATCATTATTATCGGCCTTTTATTCAACATCTTTCACCTAGATGAACTATCTTTCAACAGTTCATCTAGGATTGCAATAGCATGAACGAACTCTGCAAATTACTGGATTCCTACTCTCGTATATGTAACACTAACATGGAAATGTTTGAGATTGATTTTGTGTTTGAGAGTGGAAAACTGGAGTACCTGGAGGAAGACCAATTCCAATACCACACAACTATGACTGAAATTCAGTTCTCCATTTATAGGTTGGCTTGTGTGTATTCACACTTATATCCAAGTGTTTTCTTATCTTAGGTCTTATATCCAAGACTTTTTTACTTTTTTTTTCCATTATTATTATTTTTGTCACACATATTTCTGTACACAAACATGTAACAACACTATTCATTCATTCATTTTGTATGGTGACTCAACGGCAGTAAGCCCTTTTACGGGGAGGTACGGCACCACCTCAATCCCCCTATTTTTACCCGGGCTTGGGACCGGCAAAGCTGACAATTCAGACCTATGGCTGGAGGAATTGTCTTAAGTATTCTTGATTGTAATCCGTTTGTGTTCACAGGGCCGGTTTGCATGCTTGCGGAATGAAAAACCCCAGTTAAACTGAGAGAAAAACCCTGCTGTCCATGCCCAAGATCTGCTAACTTGGTTATGGCTGAGGAAAATCCTTAAGCTCCTCACGTCGTCGACGGGAATCGAACCTAGGACACTCCTTCCCCAGGCATATGGTTGCGAAGCGCAAAGCCACTAGGCTAACCGCGTGGACAACAACACTATTGCTATATTAAAATGCTAAATCAGTGAGCACGAATGCCTCACAATCGCAGTTCGCAAGAGGTGAAGTTCGGATCCTGTGAATATTTTTTTATTGTAAAATGCTTCCACTGGACCAGCTTATATAATTACTTCAGTTTATGTGTGGTCCATTTTTGAAATATAGATGTAATTTTTGCATACTAATTAATTTTAATTAACATCATCATCATCATTATTGGCTCTGCATCCTTCTTCAGGTTCTGCTCTTTTTCAAAAGCTTCTACCACATTCCGTTTTTATTGCTAAATTCCTCCATTGTTTTCATTCCCGGTCTTAATATCCTGGATCGTACATCTTCCGGTCTTTTTTTTTTTTTTTAACTACTGAGTCTTTGATTCCACGTAAGGATAGACGCTTATAATATAATCCTATGCTAATTGAGCTCGAATTCAGAGCACCCTTCCCCTAAATTTATAGTGATTCTTAAAGAAAAAGAAATTGTCTAATATTTCCTCTAATTTCTTCGCCAATTTTTATTATGTTTTTAGGAAAGTCAGAAGACGCTTGTTAAAGCCTGTTTCAGGCTCTCTTTATCTCGTTCAATAGACTTCTTTTTATCTCTCCTATATATTTTCTGAACTTACTTTTATTTTCCATACTTTCAACATTTTGATGACAAAGTTAACGTATTTGGTGTTTTCAATTTACACATTTTAAAATGTAAATGTTAAAATGATTTAAATGTGTTTTATATTGTTCCTCTCAAAGAGGAACAATATAAATATCAAATAACGAAATTTATAATAATTTTCAGCTACTATGGATAGCGCTTTTTTTTTCACTACATCTTCATATGATGAAAACTATTACAAATTAAGATACATCGAAACTGGACATTCATCATGCCATTTTATAATGCATGTTTCATCTTTCATCACTTTTATTTTCCATAGAGCAAACAAGATTTTTCACCATGCTTTTTTTTTTAAAAGAAGACGCATCGCATTATCATATCTTCGCTTATGAGATATTGCTGTGTTTTTTGGCTCTTAGTTCTATTTTCATTCTTTCTTATATTTTTTTCTATTTCTCTCTTTTTTTTTTCAGCTTTTTATTACGCTTCACGGAAGAGTAGAATTTGAACATATACATTTCGGAACAATTTCAGAAGCTCCCCTTCACATGAGAATAATAATGAGGACACAGACCTCCTGGTTATCTCATATATACATTTTGGATAAATTTTGCTAATATATCGAAATAATTCTTAAATGTCTTCATTAATACGAAGAAAGGAAAAACGTTGAATCTGTACGATCGTCAGTCGTCCGAATTATTTCATAATTATCAACATTTAGAAAGATTAACACTTATTACTAACAGTCATTTAACATGCCTTTGTGGATACTTTTAAATTTATTTTATTCCTAATGCATCTGTTTTACCTCATTGTAGGTAATATTTTTATATTAGCAAACGTTGATATCGAGTTGTTCCTACTTAATTCACGAATATGATTAATGTCAAAGAATTCAGCACCTGAAGCAAGAATGATATTTTGTGCTTTTTTTTCATTTAATGAAGCAAATAACAAACGTACGTAAATAAAAGAAAGAAAATGTATTCACAAAAAAAAGTAAAGAAATAGTAGAAAGTGAAGCATTATATGTATTGCTCAGTCAAATTGGCATTCTCGTTTATATAGAAATAATGTCGTGAGCATGGGTAAACAATTCTTCCACCTAATGCACAGACTTCAACATTTTATAAAATGAAAGCCTTAATGCATATTAAACAGAGAGAGCGAGCGAGAGGGAAGCACGGTTTCTCCCTTGCAGAAATTGGATATCATCTTCTTGAGAAGAAAGTTGGAATTCCGCATTGTCAACTGTTCTTGAGCCACTTAAGTTCTAGGTTCTGAGTCTTTAATAACTATAATTTTAGGATAAGGTGGGTTAGTTTTATGCCTAAATATATATTTCTGTGTATAAACGGCTTATTTTGTCCTGGCTAGTTATTCTGATAGTGGGACAAAACATCCACTTCCACCTCCGTAAGAGGCCGGTTAACTCCCTTTCAGCTGAAATGTTTTAATAATGATTCTTTGAGTCTAGAGGCGAGTCAATCCCAAATCTTGCTAACTAAAAAGTTGCCCAGAAACCGACTAAGCTAAGAAAATTTGTTTAAGATTGTGCAAGGAATGCTGAAGGGGTGTGTTCTAAAAGCAATTTTGCAGGTTCGCTTCCTTCTGTAGAATGAATAATAACAATTATATGTTCTTCAAACAGGAACAGAATTAAAAATGCTTTCCGTAATTTTCATTCAAGGTAATTTGTTATTCTTGCTCCAATGCGGACCACATCAACAAAGGTTGGCTATCTAATTCTTTAACTGAATTCCAAATTAATTCACTCACAATTAAGTTTTTACATGTTGCCTAAAACTCCTCTTAGCACATCGAAAGATATTTTTTTCTAAAATGATCGTAATCAGGGTGTCTTTTTTTAATTGAATTTTTGCTGAATGTTAACAAGGAATCCTCTTGGAATATTTGACCCTAAATAAATTATCTAATTAAACTTAAAGTGCTTTTACCTAAAACATGTTGCTTTTTCCTCTTTTCTGTGGTTCTGTTTGAACAAAGAATTAAAAGGCTTCGCAAAGTTCCGCATGATCAGCAGCAACTCCAATTGAGAAAGAGAGAGAGAGAGAGAGAGAGAGAGAACAAAGATATGTTGCTACTTCTGGAGGAAATTCAGTGAAGCTGAACCCATTCTATGGCTTACGACACACACATATAAATTAATTTATTGTCTGAGAATCACTTAATCTTAAAAAAATAAATATATACAAAAATAAACAAAAATACAAAAAATAAATAAATAAAGTTATTGAATAGAAATTGATTACTATAGAAATAATTGATTTTATAATACTTTCACCTATTTAACATTGTAAAGAGATTAATTATATGAAGAGCGAAAGGCTTCAATTCGGCGATATCCCTTAACTTATTTAAGTTAAGGGATATTACATCCCATATTGTTTCATAGCCGAATAAGAAACTCAAAGAATTTCAGGCCGAATAAGAAACTCAAAGAATTTCATGCCGAATATAGAAATTATATAAAGTTCGGCGATTCCAAGTGTAAGCAAATACCTGGATAGTGCACCTGACCCATTTGGTAGTGCAAACTGAGGCAACTCATAGTAGGGGTGGAGAAAGCTCCGGTCACTATTCTTGGTATTTACACTTCCCAGGCATATGGTTGTGAAGCGCATAGCTCGGTTAACCGCGCGGACTAATACATAGAGACATAATAAAATTATATTTTGTGAAATTTATCTTGTACTGCATTTACTTTTTATATATCGGTATCATGCAATTCATTTCAGTTTTCTAGCGAATAACATTTTCAGCGATCAATAGTTCTCGCGATAAATATTTCTGGGATGAATTTTCCCCGCGATGAATTGTCCCCGCGATGATTTGTCCTAGCGATGATTTGTCCTAGCGATGAATTGTCCCGGCGATGAATTTTCCAGCGATGAATTGTCCGGACACGATTTAAGACAGTTAATTAAATTCTGTACGAGCTTCCTACAGAATCCAGATGAATAGGAATATTAAGGATTCATCTGAAGCTTATATTTAGCGCAAAAAAAAAAAAGAGAAAAGAAAAGAAAAGAAGAAAAATCATTTATAACAATCTAAATATACACAGCTATTACAATATTTTGGTTATTTGTCCATAAAAAGATGGATGCAAAACCATTATAGCAATATATTTCTGCAAAGATCGCCCTTTAAAAACCACATCGAATGTCCGTGTTTATTTTTGTTTCAGATTGCACAATGTTACACAGTGTGACAATGCTAGGGAATATTAGTTATATTAGTTTATAATTAGAATATTAGTTTTAGTCTAGCGTAGTCTCCCTTTCCAATTTTTTACTTTTTTTTTATTTTTTCCCTCCCTATAATACTAAATATTGCCGAATAAGTTGCGTTACATTGGAGTAAAAGACGAATTTCTGGTGTAACTGTATAAGAATTACGTAGAAAACAGAATTTAAGATACTGTCATCATAACATACTGTCATTACCTTATTTAGGAAATAATTATTATCATATTAGAAGAAGATGTTATATTTACTGGTGAACACCCCTATCCAATAAAAACAAATGAAGCAGGATTACTTTCTCAGCTAAAGAAAAATTTTACCTTCTTGAGTTCAACTTAACTAACATCAACGAAAGCCTATGTTCCTAATCCTCACTTTGATGAATCCGAAACGATTTTATTTTTATGTAGCTCCCGCTCACAAAAGGTTATTTGATATCCTATAGTACACTGTGTTCCATTGGTGGATTAAGGATTTTTTCTATTTTTTTTGTGTTTTTTAAAATTTATTTTTACATAGTATGGAAACAGTACTCTATAGCCCAAACATGGAACTTTTTCAAGTCACTGCAGGCCTCCAATAAGCAAGGCATGGTCTCTCACTGGCGACGGATTCATCTCCAACCTAAAGACAATTACAGACATACTTGCCCAATGCGAAGTTCGAACCCACAGCCTTTTGGTTGGAGAGCGGTACGCTAACCACTCGGCCAACCAGACCGGCATATTATCACTTTCCTCTTTTCTTTAAACCGCAACCTTTCATTATCAAGGTAGGTTTTAAATTCAGAATTGCATATTTTTATATCACTCCTTTTAATATTCTCTCGCTAACCGTTTACATTTTAAAATTAAGTTATGGCGTTAGTTTTAATTAACAATAAAGCTAAATCAGTGAAATGGATAGAAAATTTGAATGTTGCATTTGCATTAATTTTATATCACTTCGAATTCAGAAGAAGTTATTTAAAGATTAGGAATGATTCTACAGCGTAATGAAATATTTAATTAGACTTTTCTAAAAGAAAATTCAGTCGCTCCAATGATAGATAAAAATATTTTTATCTTTATTATTGTGACAACAGATGATAGATAGAAATTTATAGTTCAAATTATTAAGATCAAATGAAAATGAAAATGAACAAAATCTCAACGTTAAAGAAACACTGAGAACACAGTTCGTTATTAGCCACATTCCGGAAAGAACTCAACACAGCAGAACTCGAACTTTGAAGGTTGAATAAACTCTTTTAAGAATTTCTTGCACCTAAATTGCAATAGTTTATCTGACTACTTTTCTTTTTCCAATGTACACAAAGAATACGACGCAAGGATAACATCTTGCAAGAAAAATTACTTCTTTAATCTTGTATGAGTAATTAATTAAGCAGCAGTTTAATTATTGTTGACATTCCTCTTTATCTATTTATCTTTCAAGTTATTTTCGAAGTTTTTGCAGTTTTTAAATTCTCTCGTATAATTAATGCTTATTTTCTGTACAGTCATTTCTTGACAGTTAGTTTAAAATGTTCATCGTCATTCATTCTGAGATGGGAAAGGGGGAGAGGACAGATTTAATCGGATGAAACAAAATTTCGTACGTCTAGACATAATTGAAAAATCTCTGCAGGTTCCAATCTTTAACAGTAGGTTATGTAATAACCTCTTCTCGATTATTTACTAATTACATATACGAGCGATTGTAAGAACATTATTAGAATAAAACAGAGAAATGCCGTGTTTGGCTTACCACATATAAAAAAAAAGTAATGTTCTCCGATTTCCTCCGTTAAAATTGATAACTGAAAGTGACAGGACTTTTGGATTTCGTAAATTGCTCTATCTACCATTTATCTCTGTGGCATTTCAATCTCCGGAGATGTAATCTAACAGTGATGAAATTTCAAGGTACTGAAGTTTCGTTAGAAAAATATGAAGGTTGTATTTGTTACAGTGGCCATTGGTGTTATTGGTAAATCTTCTCTAAAGTGTCTGTCAAGAAAGAAAAAAAAAACATTTAAATTAAGTTATATAACGACATTCACCTACCACCACCCCCACCCTGTTTATTCAATTTAAACCCTGTCAATTCAGGCCTCCAGGCCTGAATGGACTTAAAAAGTTTCATTTTCTGTCTAGAGAAGGATGAAGGAGTCTTTATTTCTATCTCAGTATACTCCAATTACAAACTCAATATATAGGCTTACAATAGGTTTCACTGCAGAGAGTCAAAAAAAAAAAAATGCAAACACCAACAGCATATCTGAATATCGCTTTTTAATCACCCTGTAGGGAGAGCTTAGTCGTTTGTGTTACTGCCGAAGGAACTAAGAAGACTATGAAGAGAGAGTGTGTTTATATCTATTAATTGCGTCTATTCTTTCTTCTAGGCAGTTTGCTGTTTTGCAGGATGAAAAACCCCGCCACCAACGTACGAGTCCAGCTGACTCGCATTTAGTACATAAAACTGTTACAAAACTTCTTCACGCACGCAGGGCACAGTCGATACCTTATGAACTTCGAAGGATCTCCGAATACACACTTAATGTGTGTGTGTGTGTGTGTGTGTGTGTGTGTGTGTGTGTGTGTGTGTGTGTGTGTGTGTGTGTGTGTGTGTGTGTGTGTGTGTGTGTGTGTGTGTGTGTGTGTGTGTGTGTGTGTGTGGTGTGACAGAGAGAGAGAGAGAGAGAGAGAGAGAGCGACGACAGTGTAATATACATACCTTGTGTGTTTATGAATACAAGAAGAAGAATCTATAAACCTTTCTTATTTATAATCTAGACAGACAGATATTCCAGATTTATAAACTTACCAACAGATGTATATTAAATTAGAAAATGTAAAAAAAAGAAAGAAAGAAAGAAAGAAAGGGAAAACTTTGGATAAGAATACGTACTTAACGTTTCAGTCTATATAAAAATAATCAACATTTCACGTTTTTTTGTTCATTAAGTGATCAGTAATTGTAAACCTCGAAGCCATTGTTAAAAAGTAAAAATTGATCTCAAATGACAATTATGCAATGTATGTGCTCTTGAAGCTCAATGTACAGCATATTATCTAATAATAACCACTGAACAGAGTAAGTTAAAATTTCACTGACCCCAGCTGCATATAAAATCATTTAGCTCCTATATATTTTGTATAGCTGAAGTCTTCATATCACTGTCCCGAACGTGATAACATGCAATTAATACATATCTCTAATTAAACTTCTTCACAAGCTTTGCCCAATCAGGACAATCGATTACTTTCTTGCTCTGATTTTTTTAAACTCTTTTTAAAACTGAAAATCGCCGATTTTCTGATTGATGAAGACATTGAAATGTCTACTGTCTACTGATCATCTTTATATAGACCATCGTGGCTCCACATTCATTGACAACTTATAGTAAATGGATTACAATTGCACTTAGTATTCTTGATTAAACTTTCAGGCAAAAATAGTCAAAATCACAATCGGTGATGATGATATTATTTTGAATACTATCAGTTTTCCCCTTCCCCCCCTCTCTTACTGATTTCTTTTAATATCATCTCTGTCCATCTATCCTGCCCTATCCTGTCATGTTCTGCCTTCAGCTGTCCGTGATGTGATTTTTATAGCTGAAAACATTCCGGTTGTCTCAACTGCAGCTATACTGAAGCAAGTAGAGTGAAATGAACCAGCAACTTACATCCTCGTGAGATTTTATCTGGAATTATCAACGCTGAACTGGTTACTGTATAGAAAAGATAACTTCAAAGGCATAAAAAACACTAGCAAGAAGTTTCAGCATGCCACTAAAATAGTCAGATAGAGAAAGGAGGGAAATGGAATGTTCCCTGGTGTAAACTATGCCCGAGCACGGTGAGATACTGATGCTCCAATAAAAAATTAAATATACTTTATTCAATCAGTTAGGTTAGAAAATTCAAGGCCAGAGAAATACAAATACACCCACAGCGCTAAAACAAGAAACATAGACGTAGGAGTTTACATTCTTGTAAAAACTACCTTAAATACAATTCACTTTAAGCTGTACACAGCAGATCATGTGATGATGCTTGGCAACAAGTTCCAGAAAAAATTATAGCACCAAGTACGGATCAGAAAAAGGAAAATGCTACGTAGTTTTTAAAAAAACATTAGTTTCTCCCTAGGCGTCTCTAATTTGGCTAATACGACTACATTGCTGATTTATGAAATATTCTTGTATGATATATAATAATATGCCAAGACTAGTTATTTCGATGGACACAATCCCCATGATAGTAGTGTCACACCTTATGTTTCCAGCAATGAACGCTTCTTCCCGTTTTTGTATTTCTATCAAAAAAAGTATTTAAAACATCATCATGCAAATCACTCAAGCGTAATTATCTTTGAAATTTAATGAAAATTTAAGTTATATCATCATTCTTTGAGAGAGATCGAAGAGTCAAATATTTACTGTAAAGAATGAGAAATCTTTCATTATTTGGTGGTTAAAACTTCTCATAAGCAGGGATGTAGAGTTGATGAAATAATTAAGGCCTAATGACATGCTGTTCCTTTAGTTTTTCAATTTGCCATCATCGTAAGTATTGTATTCATATATAAACAATACATAAATAATATCAGCGTCAAGGCGTTCTCAATCACTGCAATATGCCAATGTTAATGAGAGCATTATGATTTGGCATCATCATCAATGGCTAATATATTTACCGGCTCATATATTAATTAGATAGATGATCTTATTTGAGATGTACGTCTGCAGAATACATCAGTGCATATGATCAGTCTGCATTAGACACTATTGTCTTCCTTTGGAGAAAGCGTTGAAGATTTCAGAACTAATTTCTGTGCTGCATCTTGGTGGACGCAATCTTAATTATAGTGTTGGATTACCTTATTAGTTAGGCCTACCCATTTTAAGATGCTTTCCTAAGGCATGAAGTATTGCTCACTAAAATGATAAAATACACTATACGCATTTAGTAGGTAATAATATACTAGCCGAAATCCCATGCAGGATTAGTGTGAGTGTGATAAGAAATACTAATATATTAGGCTGCTACCTAAGAAGTTCAGAAAAGACATAGAGTTAGAAACATAATGTAACTATTCTACTCTTACGAATTAGCAGGCCATCATACTCATTTCGTTTCCCTTAAATGTGAATTCTATCCATTGAAGGTTGTAAATTTATTTACAACACACACTCACACACCGATTATTTGCAGACCAAATATGGAACTTTTTCAAGTAATTTCACAACTCCGAATTACAGGATGATGGTCTCAAATTGGATCATGATGATATTCATCCATCAATTCGATGGGACTACAATGGGTTTCAAAATCAATGCATATTTGGTTAGAGTTTGAAGTATGTCTGCTAAGCAAACATACTGGCAATGGTCACTCGTATTTATATATAGGATTACTTATGCTTCATTCATGTATGTTAGAAACGTCAAATTTCTCTGGGTTATTTATTTCTCTTTTGTCCAATTTCCGAAAGAAAATCCTGGTTCCTTCCATTAAACCGAGATAATTCATCTTTCATTGAAATGTTTTCGAGAGATTTCTTACTATGTCGACGGGATCCGAACGCTACTTTTTTGGTTGGTGTAATGAATGAGCCTCCATTAATACTAAATATTAACTAATTTTATGTCTGGTTTTGTATCCACATATTAATAAGTTCTTAGTAAAATTTTAATATAGAATTGTGTCTCTTTCTCTCTCTCTCTCTCTTACACACACACACACACACACACACACACACACACACACACACACACACACACACACACACACACACACACACACACACACACACACACACACACGCACACACACACACACACACACGCACGCACGCACACACGCACGCACACACACACACACACACACACACACACACACACACACACACACACACACACACACACACACACACACACACACACACACACACACACACACACACACACACACACACACACACACACACACACACACACTCTCGCAAGGTAGAGATTTGAAAAAAAAATGTAATCTCAAAAAAGTATTGTAATATATGTTTACAAATCGATATCACCAAGTTAATATAAGTACGAAAATTATTTCCGTACAGTAATGAGAATATTACACTTCGTTTAGCACACCCTATTCTAATTAAAGAAGTATTCTCAGTTGCTTTAAAGTTCAACCCACATCATGAAGAATAAATCACTTTTTTTGTATAATGTTTAGCTAATTAACACCATATGATAACCGCACCACAAAATCAGAATACTTTCTCACAGGACTGCGATAAAAACGTAACTAATTTCCAACCTTTAATTACAACTTTTCAGCTCACATTTTTCGTGAATTGCATCTAATTATGCATTTTTATTTATTTGGATATTAATTAGCATACTTTATATTCTATTCTGTCACAGGTGTTTCTGCTACTTGCCTTATCTTCTGGTCCTCATTTCGTATTCGATAAGTAAGCTGTAACGCTGCTAGAATTTCATACGAAGCACTTTTGCATTTCTTGAAGAGTTACTTGATTTCACATTTCAGTGAATTTCAGTTTTGAAGTGAGTAGCCGATATACTTTTCAAGAATTTCGTGTATTTTAATGACATATTATATTTACTTCAGACTCATATTTACTTATTTCCTACCAAGACTCTCCTAAACAAAGTTCTGTCTATTTATATTCTTATCACAATTTCCATGTTATAAAATACCTTAAGAGAAATATTCCAAATTTCAGGGATTGATTACTACAGTGATTTAAAGTAAGGCGAAAAAAATTGGATTGGAAGGGATCTCATTCCGAACGGTTCTTGGAAAATCCAGATCATTTCATGATTCGACCGCTACTGAATACTAATGAAGAGAATTAATTTCGCAGATGTCATGATTTTTTTTCTCATTAGAAAAAATTATTTTATTCTCCCACAATCAGATCCGATAATACACGTATATACCCGTGAGTACAAATAATAATGTCCAAGACCGGAACATATTCAGGGTGATGTTTATAGTATGCCAAAAAACTCCAACCTCTATTAATTTATAGTTCTCTAATGTAAAAACCGCGTTAATGTATTTTTGAACATTCAAGTTCAAAAATAAATTAATGATTTTGAAAAACTTTGAAAAAATCCATTACTAAAATAATAATGCATGATTACTTTACGGTTTCTTTATTTCCGTATCCCTACATCTTTCATTTAGCGACAAAAAGACCATAAAAATAAATAAACCGTACTGCCACCTTGGGCAAATCTAACATGCCAATCTCCAAAATGCACTATCGATTAAAAATATCCAGATGCCTGCTCAATCCAACTGTCACTTTTAATATGAATAAAAATTAATATGGAGAGCATTGCTGCTGCAACAGCCTTCAATGTTCTGGGAAGGCTCTCCACTAGAGCGTGTACTCATGTTGTAATCATGTCTCTTTCTTCCCTTAGTGAGAGCATGCTTGCAATCACGTTCCAATTCATCCCAGAGGTGTTTGATGTCGTTAAGATCAGAGCCCCTATGCAGGCGAGTCAATTTGTTCAACACTCATCTCATCAAACTTAGAATTCTCGTAGCATCCTCCAATCCAGACACCTACACCAGATTGCCAGAAGTTGAAACGTGATTCCTCACACCAGAGACCACGTTTCCAGTGCTCGAGAGCCCAATGACGGCAAGCTTTACATTACTTTACCCCCGACGTTTGCCCCTGTTGATGTTAGAACTGCGTGCTCAGCAGCATGTCTATGGAAACTCGGTGCTTCACCTCCTGACGAACGTTGTGATTCTGACGTTACTAGCAGAAGCATTTTGGAACTCGGCAGCAAAACTTTCAACCGAGGACAGGCGATGTTTTCGCGCCACGCGCTTGAGCACTGAGCAGGCCACATAAAAGCAAAAAATTTAGAAATTTCCTGAACTGGGTTGTTGTAAAGGCGGCATCCTAAGATGATGTCACTTCGATAGTCACTGAATGACTATGGCTGACAAAAGAAGGACATTTTGAAAATATCTTCTAGTTCTAGAATATATTTTTAGAGAATGGGTGGAAGCTAAAACTTCTCGTTTTGTTGTCATTATTTACAAAACTATTACCCTGCAAACATGCAAACATTGCAAAAAATCATAACCGTTGGAGCCATTGGGACTATCAGTTGTCTCTTAATATATCGTCCACATAATACATCTTTGAGTAAACGGTAGGGTGGAAAGTTTGAAGAGGGCATATACAGCAAAATGAAAGATAATAAGTAGGTTGCGGTCTATTTTTGTTTATGCAGAAAGTTATTGACATAAATTTAGGAATTTATGTAGTTTAGGTCAGTTAGGTACATTTTGCTCCAAAAGTCAGGCGAAACTTGAAAAAGTAATGTTCTTTGAGAAAAAAAAATTCTGTTTTAAGTTCGATTCTAATCGCTTACTAGAGGAACTTTTTTCTAAGCCATTCTTCGGCGGTTCTCTAGATAGTCGATCTCTGTTACGAGCAAGTAGGGTTTATTCTTCCGGAATCCTGCATTTGTACTCTACATCAGAGGAAAATCGACCATAGAACTCTCGATAAAGAGATTGCTATGAGTGTAGCTTTAGGATGTGGATTGTGGTCTCCTCTTTTTCCTGAAAATCTTTGATTTATTGCTAGTTTAGGCTGGTTATCAGTAAATGCTTAAAAGATAGAGACCTGCTATCCACGTTTTATAAAGTTAGTTAGGGATAAAACAGCGCTGCTTTTTCCTTTCCTAACTACTAAAAGACTACCTAACCTCTATAAAGGTTAGGTAGTCCTCCTAAAACGGGATTGAGCTCTATTCTTTCCATATAGAAGGCAAATCTCACGTCGATCTCTTAGGGATAAAAAATCTCATGATCTTTTACTCCTAAATTTTTATTGGTGTATCCCTCAGACAGACGGAATACACCCATAAAAATTTAGGGAGTAAAATCGAATATAGAATAGATACCCAATAATTAATCACATACAGAATTTTGAAACGAAGTCACAGTGGTAGTTCGGGGATTGCTAGCAATGTGCCAGAGGTATATATTTAAAAATAAAATAAATATATATATAAATATACTAATGCGTTTTACTCCTCAGAGGAAGTAGGCAAGGCTATTTAGCACTAACCTAACTTTGGAAGAATAGTGGGCAGTTAACTCCGCCATTTCTTGACCAGCAACTCCTTAAGTAGCTGGTCAAAAATATCAATGAGTTTTAATTGGCATCTAGAGAGTATGCCATCTAGTGTTTTTTAACGCTAACACTATATATTATTTTCTGAAACAGTGCGAGTTCTACGATCGATTTTATTGAGCTACGGGATGAAAAACCGATTTTATGGAATAGAATCCCAACTTTCTGTGACAAGGATCAACAAACCTAGGTACCATCGAAGAATAAAATGTTCTTCTAGTCGAGGACTAGAATCGAACTGTTTTATTTCTTCCTTTCATGATTTCTATGATGTATATATTAAATAATTATTATCAGAAATAATTAATATATACATCATAGAAAATAATATTTACAGTAAAGTGCAGTTTCGTTTTTTCCATGAGGGATATCTCTATTTACTACAACTATTTAATTTTACAAAATTTTACAAAATTCACTTATGGTCATTAACCATTGGAGTATGGAATGTTTTCCATGCATCCTCTGTAATTCCACAATTTAGTCCTATTTTTGTTTACATGTGATTTCCTTCCAGCTTTTATTTAACTAGTTGTGCTTTAGATTATTTTATATTTAAGTATTATTTCTTATTACATATGCGATACTCTTTGGTTTATTATTCCTAATTTTTTAAGAATAGTTACATAACAATAACTACATTCTTAGTTGCATTCAGTTTTGTACAATTAATTACTTCCATTTGTGTTACTATTATTAATAAACTTTCAATTACTTCAGTACGCTGCTGTTTGATTACACATTTTTGAGTATTTTTATAGTTCACATAATGTTCTAGATTATGCTTAAGATTCTTTTTTAGAAATCCTCTCTCTCTCTCTCACACACACACACACACACACACACACACACACACACACACACACACACACACACACACACACACACACACACACACACACACACACACACACACACACACACACACACACACACACACACACACACACACACACACACACACACACACACACACACACACACACACACACACGTTCCTTCTGCTTAACTATCTATTTAGACGATTGACTTTCTTAGTTCGATGGGAAGTAAACTCATAAGGACTCCCATTCCACTGCTTTCATCTTCTTCCTAAAAAGATAGAATTCTTCATTGAATCTTGAAAGTATTGATGAAACTTTGTCAGGATATTTTCATCGCTTTTCTACCATATATATAGTCACATTTGTGTCTAAATAGTATACATAGTTATAATAATTATGATTATGTTTACAATACTTCTCAATTTAGTGAAAATAATACGTTTTCGTTTATTATTGGAATCTGTGGCATCCATTGTTTCATAACACTTCAAATTCTTCCTCAGTTTTTTTTACAATAAATAATCATGTGTTATAGTGTTCTCCTTCTTTAAAACCCTGACAGGTTGCAGGACCATCTTTCGGTATGCTTTTTGTTACCACCTTATTTTAGTCGGCAGATATGCATGATGCAATTCAAAGAAACGCGTTTGTACAGTGGGCTTATTAGAAGTCGGAATATATTGCTTTAAACTGGGCTTAGTATGATCTGGCCTCATTTTCGTTCTCTGTGTTATTTTTCCAGCTGAGGTATACGGAAAGTGGATCTAGAAAATTTTGAGTATACTGTTCGTGAATTTGGTCACACTTACTTTTCTATGCTGTAATTTTCTGCTGCAAACCGGTCTACTTCAGTTACTCTAATTAATTTTCTAGGCGGTTTTTGTTTTAATTGCGGGGAGAGAACTTACAATACGGTGAGATTTTTGCCTGGTCTGACCTAGGAGATGAGGCCTTTCTAAATGAATCCAATACGCACATTGACTTATTCCAGGGATTTTTTACTCTAGAAAAGGTGAGTGTTATGGCGTAAGTTAGCAGTGTTTCTTCACTTTCTATACTAATATTGATCCTTTGAATTAGTTTATTTATGTTAATACTACTTGTTGATTCAAGTAATAACATGAAGAGGGCCATGAGAGAGAGAGAGAGAGAGAGAGGGAGATGAGGTCTCCTTGTTGTATACGGAACCGTTGATTCGGAAAGGTTGCGGGAAGATGTTTATGGTTAGAAGCATAAACGTCTGAAAATCTGCACCGTGACTGACTGTGTCAAATAATCTTTCGATGTCCAAACTAACTGATTTGCATCGTCTACTGATCAACTGATAGTATACCTAGTCTATCCATAAATACTATTACAACTTGAACAGCGCATAAACCTTTAATCTATCAGTAAATCATTTACAGATTTCAGCACATACAAATCGGATGTACAACGTGAATATAGCAGCACATAGTGTTCGAATATGTCCCCGTTTTTGCCTTTACGCACGCCCGAAGTCTCTGAGGCCACACATCGATGCACGCACATCATCCAACGGAAGCGCTTCCACTGGTCGTTTCAAACCCATCTTCAGGCTGGCGATGCTGGAGTGTCGTTTCTTGCAGACTACTCTCCCGAGCAGCAGGAGATACAAGCTTCTGTCGACATTTCTGCACTCTGTTTGTGAGAATTTTGGAAATTATTTTCTAGTCTGTATTTACCAGCGGTACATCCCTCAGTTTCATCAGGACTACTCAGGCGCTACACGTGTTATAGTGTCTGTAATAAATGATAAAGAGAAAAGTAAAGTAAATAATACGTTTTCGTTTATTATTGGAATCTGTGGCATCCATTGTTTCATAACACTTCAACTTGATAATATTTCATATTGTAGCAAGTTTTTTACCTTGGGTATACTACACGTTAAAGATGCCAAGCAATTTTATAAACTTGGTTTTAATCATTTTTCCCACGTAAGCAAACAAGCAGGTAAGTCAAGTTTGTGCCTGAAATATTTTCAGGTCTGAGGCAACTCGTGGTAAAGGTGGAGTAAGCTCTGATCACTATTTCCTTAGTATCTGCCATAAAGCGAACCACATCTCCTTGCGGACATGTATGATGCTATGCATTAAGAGAAGGGCCACTACACCCAGACCGGCTTTCAATATTTAAATGAACAATATTTCATATTGTTTATTTAAAATATTAAACAACATAAAAATTATTTCTTGCAACAAACTCTTATCACATTAATTATGACGTGTGTTTCTAAACGAAATAAAAGTAAAACTAACGATTTCAAAGACTATTAAAAACAACTTTAAATTAAAATATCTCGGAAGCTATTAAAATATCTCAATACCGAGCTGAGCGAGATATCGCTTTGTTTTCTTTTCTTTTTTTTTTGTTCACTTTTTTCTTCCATAAAAATTAAGAATAATTAAATATTTACCTAATCTGATTAAATTAAATCTTTACCCCAGCAGAAAGAGATTGAAAAAAAAAATGGAATTAGAAAAAATGTCAGCCATAAAACTGCAAATTATTCTATGATGCTTCTATGAAATGAAATTTCATTCTATGAAATGTGTTATATCAAAGTGCGAACGTTTATATCTTCTGCTTCTTCTGCAGCTTGTCCCACTTAAGTAAGGTCGCTGTTTTTAGTGAGTCTCCTCCACATCCTCCTATTTTGGACTGTAACTATATTTAAGGTCTTCATCCTCAAGTCCTCCTCTGCCAGCTCGCTCCATCTGTTCTTTGGCCGCCTGCGCTTTCTCCTCTCCTGCATATCCACCTGCATGACCTTTCTTCCTACATAATTATCCTCCCTCCTCATCACATGACCAAACCATTTCAACAACCTTGCCTCCTGTATCTTCGCTCCTAAGTTCGTAACTTTCACCGTTCCCCTTACATAGTCATTTCTCAGACGATCCTTTCTGATCACACCGCACATCTACATAAGCATTCTCATCTCCGCTACCTCCATCCTGCTGATGCTATTTTCCTCAGGGGCCAGAGGTTCCATAGCTGGTCTCACTATTGTTCTGTAGATTTTGCTTTTTAGACTGATTGGCATCCTCTTATCGCAGAGCACTCCAGCCATCTCTCTCTCTCTCTCTCTCTCTCTCTCTCTCTCTCCAGTTCCTCCATCCCACTTGTGTTCTGCATTCCACTTCCTTCTCAGCCTCTACATCCAGTGTTGAACCTAAGTATCTAAAGTCCCTAACCTTCCTGGTGACATTTCCTTCCAACTCCAGATCTGTCTCCTGGCCGCCATCCACTTTGCAACACACATACTCTGTATTACTTCTACTCAGTCTCATACCTCTCTCTTCCAGTACTTTCCTCCACCTTTCCAGTTTAGCTGCCACTTCTCTTGATTCTGCACAGAGCACGATGTCATCCGCAAACTTTTATATGAAGTAACAAATTTATAAATTGCATTATGAAATTTGTAAATGCATCTGTTTATATTAATATGGCTTTTTAGAATTTAAATGCGAAGAATGACATCAAATGATATACTTTTGTATTCATGGAAGGAAATATCACTTAGTATTCTAATTACACAACCAAAAATGAATAATTTGCTTACATCTGAGTACAACATTGGTATAGTATACCATCCTTTAGATTAAGACAGATCAGGATTTAAGTAAAAGCTGAATAAGCTACAGATTAGAGCCTCATATTATAAGGGGCCTCTGCCTCAGTGTAAATAATATAAAATTTACCAAATGGAGGGGGGCCTCTTAAAAGGTATAGCTTAGGAGACACAGCTACCTTAAATGCGGTCCTGGATCAAGAAGTATTCATTGCTTCAAAATATACAAAATGCTTCCTTTGTAATTAAAGGAATTATTACCGATTCTTTTATGAAATGAACTCTTCTTGAAAACGCAAGAAGTAATTTAGCTAATCGTGATCCTGTCTTCGATCTGGTTTCATCGGTAAAAGCAAACATCATTACTGCTTTAGAACAGTGCTACATACATTGCTGACGTTTACGTGAATTTCGGTCTTTGGCTAATTTCATTTAGAAATTAGCTGCGGATGAGCATGATGAGAAGCTTCTGAACGAAATCTTGCCTTTTTGTTTGCTTAACAGCTTGTGCTTAAATTAATTACATGGTTGGAATAGTAATAACTCAGAGATCTACATTCTGCTCATTGCAGACCTAGCTTCAAAACGAAATTTTACCATTCGATCCACACACCAAAATGACATTTATTAAGTTAAAAGATAACAAATCTACAAAAATTAACAATGTCAAGATGCGATGTTACACTTTGAAGTGATACTATGTTTGTACTCGTCAGCCCAAGGATTGTAACGATTTCTGTCGCCCCAGCAGAAAGAGAGCGATGTAACACAATGGATCAGGTATATACGCACTACATATACACTATCAGTTCGTAAAACGCCAGTGTAATGGGAAAAGGCAACGGCTTGTCGAACTTTGACCAGAGAATGGTGCGAGGAAGGCAGGTACCAGCATCTCAGTAGTAGTCAGCATTGTGGGTTGTACGAGATGGGCCGCAATTAGGGTGTGGCACAATGTTCTGAAAAATGGGCAAACGTCCACTCAGTGTGCTGGAAAAAAGAGATGATCACTGGCTGACAGTCGAGGTCTACGTCTCCTGGCACGCGCTGTCCTAGTTGACCAACGACTGTCGTCACTTCATTTAACAGCAGACTGCAACCAGGACTAAACAGAGAAACGTCTCCGAGAATAAGTATTACGGATATAACAATTCCAGAGATGTTTTTCATTCACTTTCTTGCAAAGCGTGCGGATGCAGGGATCGGCCCACTCTTTCTCCAATTCCACTGAATTCGCCAAATACTCGTAAAATTCGCCTGTACTGTGATTTGCCTACGGTCTATAAACAGGACTCGAAGTTTCACAGATAGATGTTTGAAGATGGGTTTTATCGTTTGAGAGGCTGTAATTGAGCGACAAGTTCCCTTTTTCTAGAGCGTGAAACATTCTCGCAAGGAATACCTCTTCAAGAATACGATTTAATGTGCTAAGATTTCAAACCGAGCGTTAAATCTTCCCCCTCCCCACCTATTGAATACCATTCTACATCGATTTGCATGGGATCAGTTTTGTTTGTTTGTTTGTTTGTTTGTCTACATTTTTAAATAATTTTCTTGGTTGAAGCACATCCCGGGATAAAGAATAAGTTTGTAGTTTTGTTTTCACAATACTTATCTAAGGTTGCAGCATTTCAGTATTTTGATTAAAAAAAAACTTTATTTTTAATCAAAATTAACCACTGCATCTATTTATTATTTCTATTAGTTTATGGCAATAACATCCATCAAGATTGTAAACCATCTGAGATTAGTATCCGTTCAATGAGAGTTAGAGAAAAACTGAAATGAGAATTTCAGTTTCAGTAGCAAAGGTGGCGGTCATGTTACATCTTTCGTGGATGGCAAACTTTGAAGTTCAATTGCCACAATATGTGCCGTTTTGTCTTGTTTATTTATTTTCTCCCCCATTAATGCAGAATAAAATTTCATTCGGAATCCATTCGCATGTTTTAAAATTTATTTTAATTTGAAGTTGTCTGCGAACATTCATTTATAAAGTAACAGAGAATATTTTTGCTTTTTTGCTGATATTGATCTAAACAACTTTCCATATTTTGTCAATGCACTGATATTTTCTGCATTAAGCTGAAGCAGTTAGGTAATAATTCGGTCGTCACTTCTTGTCCACAATAACCCATGTTGTAAAAAAATAATTAAATAAAGTAATAATTTCAGTTTATTAAATTATTTAGCTTGAAGATATGAAATACGTTCATTGTTTATCAAAGTAAATTTTGTTTCTTTTAAATCTAAGCAAGGATAATTTTAATTATAACTCATTGCAAGCATCATAACATAACACATCTTCAGTTTAGTTAATCATTGTATCCCTCAGCTTTTTTTGTTGTTATTTTTCGGTAAGAGGCAATTTCGAAATGTAGCTAGTTAGCTTTAATATATGAGACTGCGTCGTAGAGTAAACAATTTTTGTTGAAGAGAAAATGATTTCACCCCCATCTGTTAAATAATAACTCGACAGAATTCATTTAGAATGTGTGACTCGAAAAAACTCAAACTTTGTTTTTCCCTACCGACGACTTCCTGCATATTTCCCCTCGTTATAAAATGGAACAACAGTGTTTTTCCTTTCGAAATTCTTTCGTCCCCCATTACAGCTCTGACGTCATTCGGTGCCATTACGTCCTTGCAGCGCTCTAGAGTGGAAACTATTGAAGATATAGAAGACGGCGCAGAACCTAGATTTTTCCTTTTCCTTTAAACAGAGAAAAGAAATTTGGATAATGTTATTGAAGTATGCGACTGGCCAATTTGTCAGTGGAAATGTCCGTTTTTCACTCACGAAGCATTCCTATAATGCACTGCAGTTCTATAATGCCGAAACTATAGAAATACTATTTTGATCGAAGAGAATCATAAATCACCCAATGGGAGACATTCAGCGGTTGTAACGCGCGGTTAGGATTTATATTAATGTGTTTGTTTAAAAGCATTTGTCTTTTTCTACTGGGACACATGCATTCATAAACTAGAGGATGAGAACTAAGTGCTGAAGAAGCGGGTAATATTACCCGAAATGGAAGAGATCATATAGATAATGAAAAATGAACGGGAC
Organism: Typopeltis vanoorti; assembly: GCF_054136105.1. Taxonomy (NCBI): domain Eukaryota; kingdom Metazoa; phylum Arthropoda; class Arachnida; order Uropygi; family Thelyphonidae; genus Typopeltis; species Typopeltis vanoorti. The sequence continues at coordinate 158,444,921 of NC_143551.1, forward strand.
GCATATAGTCATCGGGGAGAGCATGACTGAGATTTTGGCGAACTCGATCTGGAAATAAAAGTACAGAGTAGGTACAGATTTCTTTTTTGAAATAATCTTCTCCTTAACATGTTAGGCTGACTTATTTATCAGAGCCATGTATCTTGGATTCTTATAAACCTAATGGATGCTCTAATAGGGAAGAGTAATCCTGTCTCCATAGTCTGATATTTCAATTGCATGTATTTGCTAGCTTGCCGTTTTGTAGGATGAAAATTCTGGGTCTCAATGAAAACTCTCCCACCTTTGTCCGAGACTGGCTAATTTACATTTATTTACAAAACAATTATAAAGGTCTTCCGCATCTAGATCGGATTTGAACCGGTCACAGGACATTGTCATACCGACTGAGCTACAAAGGCTCGTATTATTTTTTCTTCAAATTTCTCATATTCATTTATTTACACGCGATAACAGTACCTTTAGCTCAAGAAATAAATTTTTCCAAGTGTTAAATGGTATTATGAAGAATTAAAGTAATGAAAAGTATCTACTAATTTGCGTTACGACAAACGAGAAATTTGAGAAGCTTTCAGCTCTAGGACATCTTTTTCTTTTCTTTTTTTTTTTTTTCATCCGTTTAGCTTTCTTGTTAAATAAGGTTATTATCATGGCAACGTTTACCTAAGGTTAATTCAAATTAGATAATTTACAGGAATGTAGAAATAAGAAAAGGCGTTTAGAACGAATTAATTGTTAAGAAATGATTTATTTTGTGAACAGCGAAATTTGAGAGAATAATTATATGACCTAACATTACATAGATAAATAAGCACAAGCTTGAGGGAATGCGTATTTAAAGGACTTCTCGTAATAGGATAGCTAATTAGTTGTATTCGTAACTTGCAAGCAAAATTATTTTTACTTTTTTAATAGAATTTAATTATTTATTCTTCATTTAATTCAGTTATTCTTCATTGAATAATTTTAATTATTAAAATTTTAATTTTAATAATTTTAGTGTGTTGGCATTTTTATTTTCACCAATTTATTTTAAAACAGAAATTTAAAAACGAAATGTTTTTGCGATGAACATACAGGACAGTGTTACCTAAATAGTAGATTCCTTGAGAAGTTTAAATTCGAATAATCATATTTTTAATTGCTGGATTTCTTTTTTAATTTTGCAGCATTTGAGTATTAAAATACTCAGTGCTCCATTGTTGAATCTGTTGCTTTTTGTTAGCAGGGCACCGACTGTGATTCCTATGGCGTCATGCTCCTCCCGCTAAGGACTCTAATTAACAGTTATTGGTGCAAGTCTGCGTCTTTTTTATTGCATGTTGTGTATGGACTTCTCAATTTACGTGGCCATATGAGAATGTTACGTCCGCGCGGTTAGCCTAGTGGCTTTGCGCTTCGCAACCAGATGCATGGGGAAGGAATGTCCTAGGTTCGATTCCCGTCGGAGACGTGAGGAACTGAAGGATCTGCCATAGCCAAGTTAGCCGGTCTTGGGCGCGGGAAGTAGGGTTTTTTTTTCCGCCAGTTTATCTGGCGTTTTTCATCCCGCAAGTAGGCAAATCGGCCCCGTGAACACACAGGGATACAGCCAATAATACCTTGAGGCATAGGAGTGACCATTCTATCCTCGTATTTCGGTTATGAAATCCAAGCATGCTTGGAATGGAAGGTTGTGGGCCTTAAAGGCCTGTTAAAGCCATTGGGATAGATATGAGAATGTTACGAGGATGACGATTTTAGTAGAGCTTAAAGATGAATGCTCCACAGCACTTGTTAATGATTATTAGCTTTTAATGAGATTGTAGTGCAATAACAACAAAAAATTCCGTGAGTTGTGCAAATACTCTTAGAGATTTTCCATAACATTCAGAAGAGAACTCACAATTTATATAAAATATGATAGTATATGTTTTAATATCTTCCTTATTTTTGAACTCTTTTCTGTAACTTTTTCCTTTTGTATTTCATCCTTAGCGCGTGCTAGGAGTTAGGGAACATTATACCTTTCTTATAAGAGGAACGATATGTAAACGATTTCTCTGATTTAAAGATTTTATGTACATTAGAAAGTATACTCTATAAACTTAGCGAAACATGTCAAAACTCAATATAAACTAGTCGAAATATTGAAAAAAAAAGATGTCTTTCTGTGGGAAACGGCAGAATGTTTAAAGCAGCATCAGTAACAATTGCATCCAAATCGTCAAGCGATACAAATCGAAATATCGTAAAGGTCAATATTAGAAACAGTATTTATGTTGTCCAGAATGTTTAACGATGGGGAGGAAGAGAATTAATCGTTTAATTTATTTCGACTAATAAGAAGGTATCCTTTATCGCTTCCTTTAAAATGTTATCGGGAATTTGTTTTTGCTAAATATCTGCAAAATGACTAAATATCATTCGCTCAAACTAATTAGTGCAATCTAAACTGGGAAATTACTTGTAGGTAAAGCTGAATATCTGTCATATGTATGACGTATTTGGTAATTTTCTCGAACAACGCACGCGATGCTTATTTCGGTGGGCTGCCACGAGTATCTAATTTACTGGCGATATTGAGTTCAATAAGAACTCTACGCGCCTCGTTTGGATAGAAACAGCATTTGCGAAAGCTGTTTCTATCCAAAGGAGAACGAAATGTTTCTATGGCAATGGAAGGATAACCATACAACCAGCGATTGTTATAAGCCTTCTCGTACATTCTTGATGTGTATACCAACTAACCTTCTGTAATGCACATCAACGATGCAGTGAGCACCTCATTATTCAACCTCACAGAAATAATTTCCATTTCGAACACTCGTGCGTAGCTCAGATTAGGAACATTTGCAGTGGGATTACTGAATACCAGAGGGGCGTGTTGCGGGTAATGAACTACAAATGTCATCACTCGGTTTTTCTGTTGGTATGTAAGGTCATCTGAACAAGCTTTTATCGTTATTTCGCTGTTCGTGTGTGTGGGATTATAAATATGTTTGGACTGTCAGCGCGTTTATTTTCAAAACAAGGAAATGTACTGTTCGCGAAGTTATTTTCAGAAGCGAATGTTTTAGAATTGTTTAAAGAAATTCCATCTTATTCTTCTTAAAAATTCCTTAAACTATAATTTGTGTTAAATGTTTGTATATAGAAATAAGGATATCGATTAAAGATGTTACATAATAAATAATCCAGAAATAATCTTCCATGAGGTTCCAGAAAGTTAAAACAGCGTTTAGCTTTATTGCTGATAAATAATTTGAATGTAGTTTGAAGACATGGAATATTTTTTATCATAACGGAAAAAATGTTCTGTTAATCCCGGACTGGTCAATAAATAAATAAATAAATAAATAAATAAACAAACCTAATGCCTATAGTGGAATTTCGAATCCCTATTTCCAAGTTCTGATATATCGATTTTGTTTTTTTATCGCTGTGCTCTGTAAGGATGAAATATTACCGACTTCAACACTGCATTCTTCAAAGTGCTGGCGTGTGGGTCTGGCCGCATTCGTAAATACTTTAATTAAAGAGCAATAGTTTGTATTCGTTAAGCCACATGAGCATTTCCCACGCTGTTATTCCGTCTTTAACAGTGAAGGTCTGGCAGAGAGGATGCACTTCTTCGTGTAGTTGTATTCGAAAATCCAAATTAATGAATACAAAATCAAACTAAATTTATATTAGAATTATTGAGATCGATTAAAATGAAAGTTAATGTAATTATAAATTCGTTCTGAATTTGAATGCCTGAATCACAATATAGGTTTAATTATAGTCATGGGATCGGTAAAACTAATCTAGAGATAAAGTCCTTCTTCTATACATCATCTTGCTGATTTGAAAAATAAATAAAATCGAATCCTTAAAGAAATTAAAATACAGAAATTGAAGTACCGCCTTCCTCTCATTCTCCTTTCTTTATTTCTATCACAAATCTTCCTTATATTAATCCGAATGTTACTTGCTTTCTTGAAGACGTAAGATGACGTCATCGAGGAATGCATCATTCTGCTTTTAAATTAAGTAGAAGGTCTATAAATAGGCATTACCTTGACTTATCTCCGAACAGCTTTCTTTTATGTAGAGATATGTGAAAAAAAAAATATGAAACTTCAACTTCCTGGCACTTATATTAGAATAACTAATGAATGGTGGACTAGCTGAAAAACTGAAGTTCAGGCTACGGAGGAACGAAATTAAAATTTTCATCACAGAATGACAGAGCAGATATGACATATTTTGAAAAGTCTCGTTCTTCGGTACGCTGGTGAAACTAGTTCATAATCCCGACTTTCTCGGAGGACGCAACAGTAGGATTCATTTTTCCGGAATAGCAACCCAGCTGTAACAAACAATGACAAGCCACTAACGTCTGGAAAGATAAATGTTAAGCAATGTGGTTCTATGCACTGCTCCAGAAACACATCTTCAAAGGAAAGATATTCTACAATTACATAACCAAGAAACAATTTATGTTTTAGCCACACATTAAAAAGAACGAAGAAAAAAAGTTTTGAGTGACACTGCGGAAAACAGGAGACTGTAGAATGTAAAACAAATACACGTCTTCGAAGAGTAATAATTTATTAAATTTCTAAAACCCGTATTTGTTTTCGATTCAAGTGGTTATTAATGAACATTTCCCCCCTTTAAACTGTCTATCACTGTGTACACATGTTCAGGGATTGATAATTAATAATTATCGTTATTTCAACGTAGATCACTCTGAATTTTGTCACAAATCTCTCTTTCTTTCATGCACATCTTCGTTAGTCAATTTTTGAAATACGCTCTATCACAATAACTCAAATAGTAACAATAAAGATCTTTGGTTGCTATAACATCAACATTTATGGAATGACTCTGATAGGTGGCGCATTAGGCTTGAACCTGACTCTTTCTAAGTTATGACTCTGCTGATAAAACACCAGTTCATCTATTAATTGCAGAATGTTATGGCAATGTTGAGCGCTGTAAGCGCTCAACATTGCCATAACATTCATTCATTTGCATGTGTTCTGGGGCCGATTTTCTGTTTTGAAGGCGACGGAGTACTCAGAGTTTCCAAGAGAAAAGTCCGTACCCTTTCTGAGAGCCAGCCTTTAAGTAGAAAGGGTAGAAGTTTGGAGGGAATCGAACCTAGGGTTTATCAATTAAAAGGTGTGTGTTGTTCGTCTTACTACACCCTGCATGATACGGAAAATGAAATTACATCAACAACATTAATTTGAAAGATTTTACTTTTTTCTTTCTTTCTGTCTTTCTTTCTTTTTTTTTTTTGTTTACTTCTTAAAAGGACGAAATTAACTGCTAATAGATTATAAATAATGTGAAAGTTTTCATTATTTTTTTTTGTCTAATACGTATTTTTTTTGTCTAACACGAAATGTGATAGTTAGAAAAGCACATCTCTCTGTTTTCACATTCTTCTAAATCGCTACTGACCTTTAAAACTTTTGTAATTGCATTTTTATATCTTCCCCAGTTCTTTCTGTGCGAGTTGATGAAGATGTTCTTCTTCGGCCTTGATGGTGACAGGAGGAACTTAATCGAATTAAAGGAAATTACAACCCTCTACGGATAAGTGGAGAAAGGCTTACGAACCTCGGATTCCTTGTGTGCTCTTTGACTTTTCTGTTACACAGCAGAGCTTGCTCACTATTAGAAAGGTCAAGGAATTCTTTTTCCCTTCTTCTCAAGAACGGCATTAGTCATAAGCGTATGGTGAATGTGGTGGAATGACATCAGAAGCATTAGCGAGCAGAATTGAATTTCGTAGAAATGCGACTTTTTTAACTTGCTAGAATTTCTTTTACTTTATCATCTTCGTATTCTACTGGTAAGAGATTACGAATTCCACACTTAACAGTTTAGAGTCTGCGCTAGCCACAAATATGCAGTTTGCTCTTTCAATTGTTTGCAATTTCAATCGCACTCTGTCGTTGGCTGGACGAACTTGCTGCGTAATTAATGAAATGAGTCTCGTTACATATATGATTAAATATATAAAATGTTCGTCAATTGATAGCATTGCTGTAATTAATCAGATAAACAAAACACTAGAAATAAATGAATATCGTTCTTCCTGTTTTTAATCTTTCTGATCTGAATAAAAGGTCATTCTGTATTTGTCAATTGCGATGCACAGAAATTCGATGCTTGCTAAAATTCGGGAGCACATTTGTAATATGCCTTCATCTGAGTGCACGAAAGGCAAACGATTTGATATTTCAGTTCTGTGAAAAGGGTTAATGTGTGAAGAGATAATTAAAGCTCATAATGGAGTCAGGTAGACTTACTGCTGAATGTGTAATTATTATTATTACGTAACGCCTCTAAGAAGTCCAAAGACTAATCGTTGGAGGGCACTTATACTACAACTCTCCATCGTTACCAAATGTAGCCCACCAGCGAATTGCCACTACCATCATAACCTAAGCCAAAGCCAACGCCATCTACTGCGCACCATCAGCAATAGTGTTTCTTTTTGTCTGTAAATTACGTATGTTATCATGGCCGATTTGTCTGTATTCGAGATGAAAAACAACCCGAGTTTCGGGAAGAAAAAAACCCGCAACCTCCGTACGGGATTGGTTAACTCACTTCCAACTGAAAATCAAATATAAGAGAAAACATACAAGAAACGCACATGACCAAATCTATGCACAGTAGTAAACCGAATCATAGCCTTATAAAGAGGGATAAAAACCTCCCTATCTCTGCATGTCAATGTGTTCTTCATCTTCAGCATCCAAGTAAGCCAGTGAATTATTTTGCCAACTCTTCCAATATGTCCTCTGAATTTCAAATATCTATCTACCGTTATCCCCCAGTATTTCCCGGGGGATAAAATTTCCTGTAAAATAGTACCATCAATATGATATGAAGTATGTAATCTTCTCATCCCGAAGCATTACCTTATATTTTACAACACTGAATTGACAAGCATTGTCCTTTGCTCACAAATTGTTTCATTTATTTAAATCATCTTGCAAGATATCTATATAATAATAATATTTAAAAAAAAAAAAACACATTTTATTATGTCTCAGTATAAATTACATACAATAATAATATTTACAATATTTACAATAAGGATTATACAGAATTTTTGAATTTAGAATATACATAATTATAATGATAATGATAATAATAATAATAATTTATTTATTTTATTAATTTATTTATTATTATTATTTTTTATGTCTCAGATGAATTGCATACATAGTTGCTGTAGTAATTATATATATATAATATTTATAACGCATCACAATTGTGTATAACAGATACTTGCAAGTTAATAATTTTCTTCCTCGAAACTTAGCAGAGCTTATCTGAGGAAGATAATAGATAACAGAGGGTGGTGGTTTCATGGTTATGTTCCTATACTGATCACAAGCCAGGTGTTGATTTTACTGTTTGTTGGTACGTGCTTGGAAGACTTCGACTGCTATTACAGTTTAACTTTTTTTTTTTCTTTTTTTTTTTTGTGCAAATAGGGTTGGGTTTAGACATGGTGTGTTTGTTTCTTTGTGTTCTTGTAGTGATAGTTTATGAGAGGATGGGGGGGGGGTTGTCATAGGTTTGTGTGTGTGTGCATGTGTGGTGGGGGAGAGAGAAACAGGAATTGCTCTAATTTTCATTCTCGCTATAATATTTATATAGTGTGTTTCAGCTCTCTGTATGTTCCTAGGTTTCTGTTGTCGAACGGCAGTTTGTTTATCTTGTCAGGTACATAAAAGTTTCGGGTGGCTTTGCTGTGTTGATTGTTGTACTTATATGTTATGTAGTTTGTTGACTGTGGTCTTGTTCTTTGATATGTTGGGCTGTAGTAGTGTTTTAACATGATTGTGTAGTGGCATAAGTGTTTCACCTTAAATATTTTGTGTTTTGTCCGTGCTTCCTGCATAAGAGTGGGTTGTTCCCAGAATATCAGTTTTATCATTTTATCTTGCAACCACTGTAGCCTGTTAAGTCTGTAGTCTGCGCAGAATGCGTATGGTGTGATTGCATATCTTAAAATGTTTTCACATAATGCTTTATAGATTAGTATTTTTATGTGGGTTGGGGCAATGTCTTTTAATCTGTATAGTTTGCTTGCTATTATCCTAAGCTTGGTATGTAGGTAGTTTGTATGGCTATTCCAACTTTGATCAGCATCGAAGTGAAGTCCAAGTTAGCGTGTTGTTTTCACCTGTGTGATGGTTGTGATTTTAGGTTCTGCACTTTGTGTATAGGAGGATGAATGTTTGATAGTGAGATATTTAGTTTCTATGGGCAGGATTTGGGGGTTTTTGAATATTATTAGCTTTGTTTTTCCAGGGTTTATATATATGCCGTTTTCGGTTAACCAGTTAGTGATTTGATTGATGTCGTGTTGCATATTTTTGTAAGCGATATTTGCATTGTTGTGAATGGATACTATGGCCGTGTCGTCTGCATACTGGAAGATTTTACTTTTTAGGGGGAGTTGGCTTATGTCGTGTGTGTATATGTTAAATAGAATGGGAGATAGGACAGCTCCTTGTGGTACTCCACAGGTTACATGTACCTCTTTGCTGTATGCTGATCCTATACGTGTGATGTGCTTTTTGTTTTTCGTGTATGCTTTAAACCACTGGAGTAGACGACCTCCAATTCCGATATGGGTAAGTTTCGTTAACAAGGTTTTATGTGTTAGTGTGTCAAATGCTTTTGTTAGGTCAATGAATACCACTGATGTTATTCTGTTTTTACCCAATGCAGCGTTTATTAGATCTGTGAAATCTTCCAGAAGTGTTGCTGTTCCTTTATTTTTTTGAAAGCCATATTGTGTTTTGGGTATGATTTGAAAATTTTCAACGTATCGGGAGAGTTTCTGATGTACAATGCGCTCCATGATTTGGTTGATTATAGGCAGCGTGGCGATAGGTCTGTAATTACTTATTATGTTTCTTATTCCCTGTTTGTGTATGGGTGTGATTAATGCAGTCTTCAGTGTTTCAGGCATGTGTCCCGTTTCGAAGATTTTATTTAACAGTTTTTGTATAACTGGAAGTAGGTCGGTTGAGTGTTTCTTGATGTCTTTTGGTCTGATTCCGTCTATCCCCGGTTCTTTGTTAGGATTAATTTGTTGCCAGTGATAGTTCTTCTTTTGTTACTGTGGGGAACCACATCGACTGGGTTGCTCGTGGACCTAGTGGAGAATGTTCGTTTGTGTGAGGAAAAGTTGTTTCTTGTAGCTTTTGGACAGAGTTCACGAAATGCTGATTAAAGTTGTTTGCCAATTGTTTGAGGGATCTGGGATCGCAGGCAAAGCTGTGTTTTATTGTTTCTGAGGCAGTGGTTCTGTGTATATTGTCTAGCATTTCATTAATCAGGTGCCAGGTTTCCTTTATGTCATTCCGAGCTGTTGTTAATTTGTTGCTGTAATAGTTTCTTTATGCCGTTCTAATCTGGATTGTTAGGAGATTCCATTTTCTTTTGTATTCAGCTTTTAAAGCGATATTGTTCGGTGACTTCTTAAGTTGTTTCCATAGGGCATCTTTTCTTTGTATGTCTGTCAGTATGTTGTCTGTTATCCATGGATTTTGTTTCGTTTGGGGGCGTATTTTTATTTTTGTTAATGCTTTGTTATATATTTTGTTAAATTCAAGTTTAAGATTATTATATACAGCTTCAGCAGAGTCTAAAGATGCCATCTGCATCCAGTCTGTTTTTCTGATTTCATCGTTCACTATTGCTTCGTTTACAATACTATGATACTGTTTTGTAGTCTCAGTGATTTTTATGGGTTCTGGTTCAGTGTGTAACTGCAATGCTGTGAAATAATGGTCTGCCAGTTTGCATGTTATGACGGCTGCTGTGTGGCTGTTTGGAAGGGCCCTTATATTTATATGATCAATGCAGGTTGAGGTTGTATTTCCGACTATCTCTTCTCGTGTATACGACTGTATGGATGGGGTTATGTTATATGCCGATAATAGGTCTAGGTATTGTTCTGTGTTGTTATTTATGTTCCTAATGTTTATATTAATGTCTCCTATTATTATCAAGTATTTTGAGGTGCCTACTTTCGTGGCTGAAAGCCATCTGTTTAGTTCTTCTAGGAATTTTGTGGTGCTTAAGTTGGGTGGTCTGTATGTGTGTTTAATATGAAGGAGTTTTCTTGTTTGGTGTTTTTAATTTCGATGCTTATGTTTTCTGCGTATTCTAATTAATAGTTTATTTCTGTTACTTCTAGTTTATGTTTAGTAAATATTATTATACCACCGCCTCGTTTTGTTTGTCTGCAGTGTTTGTGTTGTTGGAAGTGTGGCATTTGGTAGGAGGATGCCTCTTCGTTTGTCGTAGATACTTCATTCAGTATTAAAATGTCTATTTCGTCTATATCTTCCTTCAGATAAGCTTGCAGGGTCAGCCAGTATTTTTGAATGCTTCTGATGTTGATGTGGAGAATAGATAGTCCTTTTTTGGGGATTGTCAGTTGTTTCCATTCTGTTATTGATTTCAGAATGTGGCAATTATCATGTTCCGGGGTGATTACGTCAGCTTGGTGGTCTGCATTCATGTTGGTTGGTGTGCTGTTCCTTCTTTACGAGCTGTCAATATTCCTTTCAATGTGACAGCCTGTTGAGGTAATCTACGGATTTTATTTCAATTGGTTTTGCGTCTTGTGTCTTTCTAAGGAATATTTTGCTGTCTCTTATTCATATAAACTGGTAATTGTTTTCTGTTTTTATGCAGACCACCAAGCAGACGTAATCACCCCGGAATATGATAATTGCCACATTCTGAAATCAATATCAGAATGGAAACAACTGACAATTCCCAAAAAAGGACTATCTATTCTCCACGTCAACATCAGAAGCATTCAGAAATACTGGCTGACCCTGCAAGCTTATCTGAAGGAAGATATAGACGAATGATGATAATAATAATAATAATAATAATAATAATAATAATAATAATAATAATAATAATAATAATAATAATAATAATAATAATAATATATCTATATCACTTTCTTTAACTATTGCTCTCCCTAATTTGGCAGCATAGGCAAACAACTGAATATTTCCGTTTCAAATATTTTGCTATATCATTAGTGCACAATTAAAAGTAGTGGTCCTAGCACAGAGCCGTGGGACACCCCCCTATAAGCCCCCCCGCCCCCCCTCTATCTATGCCACCAGCTCTATCCATCCCCATTTGCTCTAACTTATAGTTTTCCATAAGGTATTCTGTCAAATTACTTTGCAAAGCCCAGCAATATTAGGGTGTAACCATTTCCTTTATCCAATTATCCTGCCATCTTATTATAAAATCGGAATAAACTACTAAGACAGGACTTACCTTTTACAATGCTATGCCTCCGCCTGTAGAGTATCATATTCCTATTTACCCATTCTGAATTATCCAACTTTTCCAGTACTTTTACCACCACTCCAGAGATACTAATTGGTCTGTAACTTACAACTTCTGTCTTGGAGCTGCCCTTATGTGATGAAACTATTTTACCCTCTTGCCACTCCCTTGGAACCTTGCTAGAGCTGAGACGTAATTAAATAGCTTCGTCAGAGTCACTTCTACTTCACTTGCACATTTTCGTAGCACACACGAGCTGACCTACCGTAAAGACCAATTGCCGTATTCACATTGAAATACTGAGTATCTCCAGTTCATCTATTTCAATGCTCGAATCAGTCTGTCATCTAAGTTACTGCAAGGGTACTCGTATATCACCACCTGGATGATACCCTTGTTAGTTAGTAAGTGAACTATTTCTTCTGCTTCAGTCACTTTCCTACCATTAGCACTGAGTAAAGTTATCTTTCCATAATCACTCTTTTTCTTACTTGCTACGTAGCGAAAAAATTCTTTTGGATTTACTTTGGTTTGCTTAGTTAATTTTTTCTCAAAATTTGATTTCGTCTGCTTACCATACTAGTTACCCTTCTTACTTGTGCTTTATATTTCTCATGAGCATGCTGATCACCTTGTTGTTTATGTTCCTTCCACAATTTTGCTTTCTCAATCTTAACAATCCTTGATCACTTCCCACGCACTAATGACATTCATTCCATGTAGAGTCTTTATGCGATAGCACTACTCCTAGTTGCCTCCGAAGTTTCTTAAAATCGCCAGCTTTGTATTCTGCATAAACCCTTTGTCGACTGAAATTTACACATGCTGAGTAACCTCACAGGACAAGACTGAGTAGTATGGGTGACGGTTTGAACCAAATGCTTCCGGCGGGCGTGGCTTTCCCTGAGGGTATATGTGTCAATGGCTTCAGCTCCTAGTAGGGGTGACGGTTCTGACCAAATGCTTCCGGTGTGGGTGGCTTCATGAGTCATGAAATTCACTGAGAGTATATGTGTGAATGGCTTCAGTTCTTGTGTTTTGGTTGGCGTATGGAATTATGGGTGATTTTTTTTGTTCGCGTATGGCATTATGGGTGATGATAGAGATAAGGATTCGTGTTGTGATTGGTGGGACACTTTAAACCAAATGCTTCCGGTGTGCGTGGCTTCATGGGTGTGGAATGTTTGGAATTTCCCTGTGGGCATATGTGTCACTGGCTTCAGTTCTTGTGTTTTGGTTCGCGTATGGAATTATGGGTGATGGTAGAGATAAGAAATCGTGTCGTGGGTGTGTGTTGTTTTCAGATGTAGATAAGTGATGTCATTTGTTATTTGTAAATAAATGTCGTCATTTGTTAGTTGTAAATAAGTGACGTTATTGTTTTGAATGAAAAAGGGAGATATATTACAGATAAGGAATCGTGTCGTGATTGGTGGGACACTTTAAATGAGATCAAGATCAAGATAAGATAAGGAATCGTGACGTAAATGTTTGTTGTTGTCAGATGAATATCAGTGACGTCATCTGTTAGTTGTAAATAAGTGACGTGGTTGTTTTGAATGGAAAGGATGATATTAGTGTATAAGAAATCGTGTCGTGATTGGTGGGACACTTTAAACAAGATCAAGTTCAAGATAAGATAAGGAATCGTGACGCGAATGTTTGTTGTTGTTATTGATTTTGGAATTTCGCTGGGGCCCTTGTCTGTCAGAAATATCACGTGATGTTTTTAGCTCGTTTATTGCCTTGTGGGGTGGTATTTAGAGATAAGAATCGTGACATTATGTGTTTGGAAATTCACAGTTTCGAGGGTTTTCTGAATAACTTAATTATATTATATGTCACTCAAACATACAGTTTTTTTTTTCTTCTATAGATGGTTGTACTAATTTTCCAATACATTTTGAGGTATTTTTTCCTGTTAAACGGTGGGATTCTTAGAGTAAGCGTGATGGCGGCAGTCTTTCGAGCTTTTCTGAATAATTAATTATATACTTAAAATACCTATCCTTAAACACACACAAACACACATACACATTAGACATAAAAATTCGCTAATGTATCCATGTTGATACTATAATATATATCCCATGATTATTCTTATGGGAAAAAAAAAAAACTATTCAGTATTAGAATTACGCTTACCAAAAAAACATACGTGCAGTTGTTATGTTTAAGTTAAAAAAGTACTTACAGCTTTCCAGATGACTCTTCTAAATACGAATATTCCAAAATAGTTGAATTTTATATCCACAACACAACACAAACACAAAAACCACAAAGAATGAAATTTCTGTAAATACAGTAACCTGAACTAGTTACTTCGTCCTTTAGATTACAGAGCGTAGATGCTGTGGTCTCGTCATTTGCAATATCCCCCAGCGAGCGGTTTTCTTCAAAGGGGATGACATGAGTCACATCCGTAAATTGGGGTATTGTTAAAAAGGTAGCATTTCCTCAAGTTTGAATATTTCTCAAATACATATGACTAAGGGATTAGTATCCACATGTTTGAATGACACATATTCTAAAATTATTCATTCTTCGTTACCGTCGGAATTCATTGGTGTAGTAAATTAATGCTTACATTTAATTTTAATTTAGAGTACTATCCGATTGGTTGTCTGTATTAATTCTTTCCCACTTTTGCCCAAGTTTGGTGGGAAAGTCTATGCTCCGTTTTGTTTAGGTTAAGTGTTATTTCCGGTTTCGAATTCCGATTGTTGTTAGAGTATGGAATTCTGACAAGTGAAATTATTATTATTATTTTTTTTTTTTTCAAATTGAATGGTTATTTTCTGTATTTTACTTTTAAAGGTCATTTTCTAACAGAATAACTGAGCAGAATTAATAAATATATAAAGTATATGTGAATTTATTTTCCAACACTGAATATTTCTCATTACGTCTTATCTTAAAGTTGCCCAAGCTTGGTGGGAAAGTCTATGTGCCGTTTTGTTTAGGGTAAGTGATATTTCCGGTTTCGATTTCCGATTGCTGTTAGAGTATGGAATTCTGACAAGTGAAATTATTTTTTTTTTTCAAATTGATTTGTTATTTTCTGTATTTTACTTTTACAGATCATATTCTAAGAGAATAACTGAGTGAATTAATAAATATATAAAGTATATGTGAATTTATTTTCCAACACTGTATATTTCTCAGTAAGTCTTATCTTTAAGGTATCTATCTTATCCGGTCGCCTTTTGTTGTACGTAGGTGAGAAATCGTGTGTTTTGTTTCGAACTGTTGGTTTCCATTGGGAAATTACCAATATAACTATTAATTTTACCTTTGATTCCTTGTGCTCTTAACCTATTTCTGTAAGTCGAATTTATTTGTGAATTATTTTCCCACACTGTTAATTTTCATTAACCTTGTTTGTAGATAATGAACAAATAAGGCTTTTAATTCAATGAATCAAAAAAAAAATTCTCTGGTTACTTTGTGGCATGATATTTCACAAGGAAAAAAAAAATTTTTATCTTCCTTCTTAAATTTGTATAACACATATACGACACCCAATTTGTTCATTTAAATTTACACATTTTATTGAACGAAATATTATTTACAAATTGTATTTACTGAATCTAACAATACAGAAAATAAATAAATTGAAAAATACATCAAAGGTTCTTCCATGGTTGTGGAATTGCCATCGTATGGTTTTGACAATGTGACTCTCATCTGAAAGTTAATTTTTCGTTTGGCTTTCGTTGGGAATTTATTACTGTAGTAAAATTAAGGGTTGTGTATTTTTTCTTTGAATCCAATACATATACTTCAGAGAATTATTAAAAGCACAGAATCTTTCGTTATGTTTCCAAAAGCATTTAAAAGTACACGTTATGTTTTCATGTTTTGGGCTTCCAATTTCATTTAAATCAAGAACAGGCCTCCCTATGAACTTCATTAATGTTTTTGATTTTTCTCTTCCTTTGGCAAGTAATATATGATATTTGCATGTTGATTCTATCATCCAATCTCTTAGTGTGTCCAAAGCTAGTGAACCAATTTCCCACTTCAGCTGATGGTTATATTTTATTAACCAAGAATTCTGTTTTTTAACTCTTTCAGGTAATTCTTTCCAACTACAAGGTGATTTTGTCTGCATATCTTACACTAATTCCATCAGAAATACAAATTTCTTTAGGAAATAAATTTGAACTCTTATTCAACAAAAATTGTACATCAATTATCCCAATTATAACTGAAAAGTCGTATTTTTCACCCACTGTCGATTTTTCATAATCGTTTTCCTTCATTCTTCTTCTTTGATTACTTCATATGGCACCAGAAGTAAATAGTTATTTATTATTATTTCACTGATTATTAGCTCTGATCATATACTTTATGGTAACATTCGTTTACAAAATTCTTTGTAAACAATGAACAACAAAGAAACTTTCAAAGAATTTGTGGCTCACCCATTATTTTTGCATTACCAAACACAAATCACAAAACAGCAGCTGCAGTGGATGAACGATTACCTTAAGTCCAAAGTCTCGACTCTATGGTATTTTCTTATAGTACTGTTTACAATTACCATCCCCTAGCCTGACCGTTCCTTCAAAAATGAACCTTTTGCGCAGATGACTCAATGACATGTTTTCACATGCTGTTGGATATACTGTTGGTGTGTTTTATCTTACTTTGTGTAGGGAAAGGTAAAATTTGTATATGTGTTATCTGTAGAGTACAAACATTTTCTCTATGCCAAACTTTAAAGAAGTGTTAAAGTCACGTTTTGTTGGTTTAATTAGGTGCTTCTCTCTTTCTCTCTCTCTCTCTCTGTAAAATAACCAAATTCTAACAGTTCGGATTTTCGATTATGTGAACGATTTGTTTTCAGATAACTCAAATAATATTAATAGGTAGCATTAGACAATTTCTAGAATAATCAATACATGGATTTTCGTTTTCAACACTTTTTTTTTTCCTGTCCTGGCATTAATTTCACAGTTGTGATTTTTTTTTAAATAATTAAACAGAATTGCATTACGATATAAAGTTGTGGATTTAAATATCAAGATCTAATCAGAATAACTGAGTAAAAATTCACTGTGGAAAAACACAACAACAAAAACACACATCTTTGTTCATTTAAGTTTACAAATGCACATTTTATTTTGCTGAAATACTATTTACAAGTATATTCACTGAGAAAAATTCGAAACATGTAATTACCTAAAAATATTTCACAATATTTAGTTTAGACTCTTAACATTTTCCAAAGAGTTCAATGAATAAAATTTTTGTTACTCACTGTTTCTTGGTTACATTACATCAAAATAGCTGGTCACGCAAAAGAATTTTTAAATCAGATACCATGGTAACCACACTTCCATACGTTTGATATTGTGTCAGTCTGGAAATGACACCATGCCTCGCTAAACATTCTGTGTATTCTTTTGTCAGCAAATATATGCACAAACAGATTTTGTAAAATGTTCATAAATGTCCCAAAACAAAGAATCTTTATCGAATTGGATAAAATCTTGAAAGTCTAATTTTACCATTGATGAATTTAAATGGTGGGCAATAATTTTTCCCATTATACGAACAGATGGTAATTCAGTTTCCAAAAATAGTAAATGATTATCAATGTCATACATTTTTGGTGAAAATCTCTCAGCTTCTTCACAACTAATAGAAAAAACCTTACTTCCATCAGCTCCTGTCTCATCAAGTATTAGTTCCCCATCTTGGCATTTCAGAATATAACACTCACCAAGGTCCATTTCGTAGTCAACTCTTCTTTGCAAGTAGCCGAGGATATCAGACTACTTCCTGCATAATTTTTCCCAAGTGGTCCTGGATAAATACATCACAATGTACGTGTCTTCTAAAATAATAATCAGTTTCCATCCTTTTAGAGCTAGGTGAAGAGTTTTGTCTCGTGCTATTTTCCTGAAGAAAGAAAATTTCAATGACTTTTGTGGCTCACCCATTATTTTACTTTACTTTACTTTCCTGGATACCAATCACCACAACACAATATGATAACTTTACAGGATGAACGAATTGTCGTAACTGCAAAGATACTTGACTCGTTTATTTTTCCTTATAGTACTGTTTACCTGACCCTTAACCCTGACCGTTCCTTCCAAAATGAAACTTTTGTGCAGATGATTCACGGACATGTTTCTACATGGTGTTGGATAAACCATGACGACAATGACGGATGTGGGTCACCCTGGGAAAATTCCAAGGTATCTTATCTCATAAACATCACCCACAATTCCATAGCCAAACAAAACATGACAACAATGTCGTTATGTGTTTGGATATTTCTGAGGAACATATGTCTCTCATTCTGTGATATCACAGAGGGTGACAGATGTCTTCCCTGCAATGCTCCCCCCACCTAACCCATCACCCTAGTCTCTCACCATCCCCTCTCCTCCAGAAGATGTCTGCTCAGCCTAGTGGAGATGAGTGAGCTCATCATTTGCGGATATCTTTTAGTGATGTCACCTCCAATTAATACTGATAATTTTTTTTTTTTTGGAAAAAAATCCATGTATTGATTATTCTAGAAATTGTCTAATGCTACCTATTAATATTATTTGAGTTATCAGAAAACAAATCGTTCACATAATCGAAAATCCGAACTGTTAGAATTTGGTTATTTTACAGACAGAGAGAGAGAGAGAGAGAGAAAGAGAAGCACCTAATTAAACCAACAAAACATGACTTTAACACTTCTTTAAAGTTTGGCATAGAGAAAATGTTTGTACTCTACAGATAACACATATACAAATTTTACCTTTCCCTACACAAAGTAAGATAAAAACACACCAACAGTATATCCAACAGCATGTGAAAACATGTCGTTGAGTCATCTGTGCAAAAGGTTCATTTTTGAAGGAACGGTCAGGGTAGGGGATGGTAAGTGTAAACAGTACTATAAGAAAATACCATAGAGTCGAGACTTTGGACTTAAGGTAATCGTTCATCCACTGAAGCTGCTGTTTTGTGATTTGTGTTTGGTAATGCAAAAATAATGGGTGAGCCACAAATTCTTTGAAGGTTTCTTAGTGAAAAGTTCTAATTGTTTAGAATTTTGTAAACGAATGTTACCATAAAGTATATGATCAGAGCTAATAATCAGTGAAATAATAATAAATAACTATTTACTTCTGGTGCCATATGAAGTAATCGAAGAAGAAGAATGAAGGAAAACGATTATGAAAAATCGACAGTGGGTGAAAAATACGAATTTTCAGTTATCATTGGGATAATTGATGTACAATTTTTGTTGAATAAGAGTTCAAATTTATTTCCTAAAGAAATTTGTATTTCTGATGGAATTAGTCTAAGATATGCAGACAAAATCACCTTGTAGTTGGAAAGAATTACCTGAAAGAGTTAAAAAACAGAATTCTTGGTTAATGAAATATAACCATCAGCTGAAGTGGGAAATTGGTTCACTAGCTTTGGACACACTAAGAGATTGGATGATAGAATCAACATGCAAATATCATATATTACTTGCCAAAGGAAGAGAAAAATCAAAAACATTAACGAAGTTAATAGGGAGGCCTGTTCTTGATTTAAATGAAATTGGATGCCCAAAACGTGAAAACATAACGTGTACTTTTAAATGCTTTTGGAAACATAATGAAAGATTCTGTGCTTTTAATAATTCTCTGAAGTATATGTATTGGATTCAAAGAAAAAATACACAACCCTTAATTTTACAACAGTAATAAATTCCCAACGAACGCCAAATGAAAAATTAACTTTCAGGTGAGAGTCACATTGTCCAAACCATGCGATGGGAATTCCACAACCATGGAAGAACCTTTGATGTATTTTTCAATTTATTTATTTTCTGTATTGTTAGATTCAGTAAATACAATTTGTAAATAATATTTCGTTCAATAAAATGTGTAAATTTAAATGAACAAATTGGGTGTCGTTTATGTGTTATACAAATTTAAGAAGGAAGATAAATTTTTTTTTTCCTTGTGAAATATCATGCCACAAAGTAACCAGAGAATTTTTTTTTGATTCATTGAATTAAAAGTCTTATTTGTTCGTTATCTACAAACAAGGTTAATGAAAATGAACAGTGTGGGAAAATAATTCACAAATAAATTCTACTTACAGAAATAGGTTAAGAGCACAAGGAATCGAAGGTAAAATTAATAGTTATATTGGTAATTTCCCAACGGAAACCAAGAGTTCCAAACAAAACACACGATTTCTCACCTACGTACAACAAAAGGCAACCGGATAAGATAGATACCTTAAAGATAAGACTTACTGAGAAATATACAGTGTTGGAAAATAAATTCACATATACTTTATATATTTATTAATTCCGCTCAGTTATTCTCTTAGAATATGACCTGTAAAAGTAAAATACAGAAAATTACGAATCAATTTGAAAAAAAAAAAATAATTTCACTTGTCAGAATTCCATGCTCTAACAGCAATTGGAATTCGAAACCGGAAATATCACTTACCCTAAACAAAACGGCACATAGACTTTCCCACCAAGCTTGGGCAACTGTAAGATAAGACGTAATGAGAAATATTCAGTGTTGGAAAATAAATTCACATATACTTTATATATTTATTAATTCTGCTCAGTTATTCTGTTAGAAAATGACCTTTAAAAGTAAAATACAGAAAATAACCATTCAATTTGAAAAAAAAAAAAAAAAAATAATAATAATAATTTCACTTGTCAGAATTCCATACTCTAACAACAATCGGAATTCGAAACCGGAAATAACACTTAACCTAAACAAAACGGCGCATAGACTTTCCCACCAAACTTGGGCAAAAGTGGGAAAGAATTAATACAGACAACCAATCGGATAGTACTCTAAATTAAAATTCAATGTAAGTATTAATTTACTACACCAATGAATTCCGACGGTAACGAAGAATGAATAATTTTAGAATATGTGTCATTCAAACATGTGGATACTAATCCCTTAGTCATATGTATTTGAGAAATATTCAAACTTGAGGAAATGCTACCTTTTTAACAATACCCCAATTTACGGATGTGACTCATGTCATCCCCTTTGAAGAAAACCGCTCGCTGGGGGATATTGCAAATGACGAGACCACAGCATATACGGTCTGTAATCTAAAGGACGAAGTAACTAGTTCAGGTTACTGTATTTACAGAAATTTCAATCTTTGTGGTTTTTGTGTTTGTGTTGTGTTGTGGATATAAAATTCAACTATTTTGGAATATTCGTATTTAGAAGAGTCATCTGGAAAGCTGTAAGTACTTTTTTAACTTAAACATAACAACTGCACGTATGTTTTTTTGGTAAGCGTAATTCTAATACTGAATAGTTTTTTTTTTCCCCATAAGAATAATCATAGGATATATATTATAGTATCAACATGGATACATTAGCGAATTTTTATGTCTAATGTGTATGTGTGTTTGTGTGTGTTTAAGGATAGGTATTTTAAGTATATAATTAATTATTCAGAAAAGCTCGAACGACTGCCGCCATCACGACTTCCTCTAAGAATCCCACCATTTAACAGGAAAGAAATACCTCAAAATGTATTGGAAAATTAGTATAACCATCTATAGAAGAAAAAAAAAAACTGTATGTTTGAGTGACATAGCATATAATTAAATTATTCAGAAAACCCTCGAAACTCTGAATTTCCAAACACATAACATCACGATTCTTATCTCTAAATACCACCCACAAGGCAATAAACGAACCAAAAACATTACGTGATATTTCTGACAGACAAGGGCCCCAGCGAAATTTCAAAATCAATAACAACAACAAACGTTCGCGTCACGATTCCTTATCTTATCTTGATCTTGTTTAAATTGTCCCACCAATCACGAGACGATTTCTTATACACTAATATCATCCTTTCCCTTCAAAACAACAATGTCACTTATTTAAAATTAACAAATGACGACATTTATTTACAAATAACAAATGAAGTCACTTATCTACATCTGAAAACAACACACACCCACGACACGATTCCTTATCTCTACCATCACCCATCATTCCATACGCGAACCAAAACACAAGAACTGAAGCCAGTGACACATATGCCCACAGGGAAATTCCAAACATTCCACACCCATGAAGCCACGCACACCGGAAGCATTTGGTTTAAAGTGTCCCACCAATCACAACACGAATCCTTATCTCTATCATCACCCATAATGCCATACGCGAACCAAAACACAAGAACTGAAGCCATTCACACATATACCCTCAGTGAATTTCATGACTCATGAAGCCACCCACACCGGAAGCATTTGGTCAGAACCGTCACCCCTACTAGGAGCTGAAGCCATTGACACATATACCCTCAGGGAAAAGCCACGCCGACCGGAAGCATTTGGTTCAAACCGTCACCCATACTACTAGACTGCATGGTTATTTTCCCCATTTGGAAGCAAATTTGCTACTGTTGTTATAGGTCTTCTTCTGCTAATACCAAATTCAATACTCTCGAACATCTGGTCTCTTCCATTACGTGCTGTATCAGGAAATTATCCCTTATCCCATAACAAGTTTATAAATTTCATTTCGATCTTGCCACGTGCCCTTTCCTCCATCTAATCTATATCACGATAACTGAAGTCTGACTTGAAAATTGCTCGGTTACACTCATTGTGCTAATCTGCTAATGCATGTCGTCCACATCTTCTGAACCCTCAGTACTATAGCAGCAATTAAAAATATATTTTATCTCCTATTGGCTTTTATCTCACACCAGACAGCTCCCATGTCCATCAGATCTACAGTCTACCTTAATTTTTACTTTTGTTGGTTGAAGTTCTTCGGCTATCATTAATAATACTCCTCCTCCTGGCCATTTCTTATGTCTTCTCGCAAAATACAATATACATTACATTCTATACCTGTAACTACATCATTCTTTGGAAACCAGATCTCGCTGATGTCAATAATATTTGGCCAAGTTGAGTTGACCAATATTAGAAACTCCTCCCCGTTATTTCTGATACTTCGGGCATTCGTGTACATTTAATACAATATCCCCTTGGGCCCCCCTTACATAATGTTACCTTCCCATTCAGATTCGAAACCTGGAAAACTGCACCCAGTTCTTCACAATCATTCCTGCACTCATAGGTAGCTATCCCAGAGGATCTATAGGTATCTCTTTCCACACTAACACCCATTTGTTCCGGGGGGGGGGGGGGGGCTAGACACATGCTTGATTGCTTTCCTCCTGAATATCTCTAGTTTCCCTGGATTTGCACTTACAAACTCTTACTGAACAACACTTTCTCCAAGCATCTAACTCCCAAAACATTTAGGTGCAGTCCCTCAGGCATATGCAGATCCATCAAATTCACTCCACACACACACAGCATTACTCCTGCACAATCTTCTCATTGACAATCATGGCCCGTCTCAGTTCTGATCTATCGTATCGAGACAGCAGACTCACAGTCTTTACTTTCTTACTCTTCATTTTTGCTTCTAACAACTCGTTTATATCTTCTGTGATTGCATATTTCTCATCTTTCAAATCATCTGTCAGCCAAAGCAATTAACTCGTTCGCTCTATTCTTCTGCATACTTACAGCGCCACTAATATCTTCGCAGGAAAATATACTTTCATCACTTTCTCATTAAGTATTCCACCGCATTCCCATAATCTCTTTTTTCCCAGTTTCTCGCACTTTTATGCTTTTCCCATTTATTCTTTCTTTCACTCTCAATCCTTCTGTACTACACGCCAATCGTTTCTCCAGTCGCTCGAGCTCATGTTTTGCCCTGTGAAGGAGTCTGCGTAAGCGTGCAATTTCTCTCCGTGCTGGCATCTCATCATCCACATTATTACTTTTAACCACTCCTTTCAAACTTTCATTCGTATTACATGCACTATCGTTCACTGTCTCCGCTACGTTCTCCACAACACTTTGACAATCCTGCCTTATATCTAAAATATCAGTCACTTCATTCTTTCGCTCCCGACACGACTCACATTTCATATACTCACTTATGAAACATTTCCGACAAATATTCTCTCCATTCTCGCTCCTATACTACAAACCATTCACTCACGACAACGAATACATTAAACACACGCTACATCGCACTAAGTCACACACGTTGATGATCAACATCGATGTCTTGGCTGCAATTGTTTTCGTACGCATCGGTGCCACATCGAAAAACGTTTCTGAAAGAATATCGAGTAATAATAGTTGACTGAACAACAACAGTCCAAAATAAACAAAATACCATCAATTATATACAACAATATCGCTAAAATCTACTAAAAATAATGACGTATATCTGCACACAACTAAAAATAATAATCTTCTTCTTCTTCTGCAGCTTCTCCCACTTAAGTGGGGTCACTGTTTATTATGAGTCTCCTCCACACCTTCCTGTCTTGGGCTGTCACCACATCCAAGTTCTTCATCTTCAAGTCCTCTTCTACCAGCTCCCTCCATCTCTTCTTTGGCCGCCCACGCTTCCGCCTTCCTTGCACATCCATCTGCATGACCCTTCTTCCCACATATTCGTCCTCCCTCCTCATCACATGACCAAACCGTCTCAACCTTGCCTCCTGTATTTTCGCTCCTAAGTTCGTAACTTTCACTGTTCCCCTGACATAGTCATTTCTCAGATGATCCTTTCTGGTCACACCGCACATCCACCTAAGCATTCTCATCTCTGCTACTTCCATCCTGCTAATGTTATTTTTCCTCAGGGCCACAGTTTCTATAGCATATGTCATAGCTGGCCTCACTACTGTCCTATAAATTTTGCCTTTCAGATTGATCGGCACCCTCTTATCACATAACACTCCAGCCATCTCCCTCCAGTTCCTCCAACCTGCTTGTATCCTGCATCCCACTTCTTTCTCACCTCCTCCATCTTCTTCCACTGTCGAACCTAAGTATCTAAAGTCTCTCACCTTCCTGATGACATTTCCTTCCAGCTCCAGGTCTGTCTCCTGGCCACCGCCCACTGCGCAACACATATACTCTGTCTTACTTCTGCTCAGTCTCATACCTCTCTCTTCCAGTACTTTTCTCCATCTTTCCAGTTTAGTTTCCGCTTCTTCTCTTGAATCTACACACAGCAAGATGTCATCTGCATACAACATTGTCCAAGGTGCATCTTCTCTCACCTCCTCTGTTACCACCTCCATCAGAATATTAAACAGAAACGGACTTAATACAACTAAAAATAATAATAATACAATAAAAGAAATCAAACTGTTTATAAAGAAGACGATTATTATATTCTTTAATTATTAACAAAATGAGAAAATCAATGAAACCAGTGCTACTGATTCAATATTTCATATGCTTTATTTTATTTATTTTTTAAGCTCCTTTTTTTTCACGCCTTCTTCAATCGTATGAATTTTCTTATCTTCGGACTTTTCTTGTCTTTCTTGCCAAGGATTGTCTCGGATTTCAGACAATATTCAGGATCAATAACACAGACAGTTGTGGCTGCTTGTGATGTTTCATTTCAGCGCCGTAATTCACATAAATTGAATCCACTCGCCGTAATATTCCGTCTCATCTGTGTTCAACGGAACTTGCTCTCGTAATATTTTTGCAATTTAGTGAAGACAGCGTTTTCTCAACGCCATCTTTCCCTATCAAAACAACTTGAAATTTCTATTCGATTAATTAAAAAAAAAAAACGCGTAGAAACACATTGGAAAACAACTTAGCTTTTCTCGCTGTGTTGCGAGTACACTTTCACGAACTTAAATGAAAATTTAGCGTTTACTTACCTCGTTCCCTGCTTCTTTAAGAGGCGGCAGACGTCAAGGTCGTTTAGAACATCTGCGATGTTTACGGTTCACGCCCAGTTGTGCTCAACTTCAAAGGAAAGCCTTAAGGCGAACAGGAGTGTGTTCTATACCCTGGTGCTAAAATCTCTGTAAAGATAAATGGGAAGGCTTAAATTAGTTGTTAGAGTCAAGATTCCTTGGACGACATTAAAGCACCTATATTAAAAGATTTTTTTTTCTTGATTAACAAAGGTTTATGCTGTCCAGATAATGTTCGCAAAACATGTTGGATGACGTTATTAGCGAGGCGGAATTCCCCCCCCCTCAAAAAAAAAAATTCTGGTTTAAATGTGATATTTTGTAGAGGTAATAAATCAGCATCTCTCTCTCTCTCTCAGCTTTCTTTCTTACTAGTTTCATTGACCTTATTTTACTGTTGCTTGTTATATCATAAATAATGCATTTTTTTAAACAACAAAGAGGTCATAATAAAATAACTTTTCAGACGAATTTCATTAGACGTTTAAATGAAAATTAATGCAATGGAAAAATTTACGTTAGTAGTTCAAACTGCATAAAATTTTCGCTCAGGTATGAAGAGCGTATTTAGTGTAAATTCCAAATAAAACTTGGCACAAGTGCAATGACGAAAAATCAACAAAGAGAACGTGCCACTCACACGTGAATAAAATAGAATAACACGTTCCACACTGCTCCAAAGAACGAACGATTTTTTTAAACATATATGATTAAAAAAATAAACAAGTGGTGGAGAAGAACAATTTTGCCTAAGAAGGATAACTTGAGTCAAATCGTTTAAGAATGGGGAAATGTTTGGAGCAGTTTTTTTTTTTTTATACATTCGCTCTATAAGAAAATAGCTGTTTTGTAAGATTTGTATGTATATAAGAGGATATACTTTCTCCTTTGGCCTTTCTGTTGTCCATCACACACACATTCCCTGTGCTTGTGCCTGTGAATTATCATACTTTAGCCAATGGAGTGTGGCGGTGATCGTCTTGAAGCACATCTAGAATATATGAAATAACATGAGACAGAACAATTTGAATAGAAGTGTCATCTCCAAACATGAAATTCTTTGGGAAAAGTGTAGACATACGTAAAAGCCATTTTCTTGCGAAACGGCTATGTAAACAAAGATCTTAAATCGCCATCTCCAACATGAAGGGATTGCATGCGTGAATTATCCCCTTATGGGAAAATTTTCTTCTTCACACAGCTCGCAGTAAGTAATTTTTAAACATACATTAAAGTCATTGTTTATGATTTTGTAGCATTTTGAACAGCGCTAATCAATTCACGTGGGAATGACACTCTTTCATTATTGATTCTTTGGTAGTTTATTTTTGAATTTATACTGAGCCTGTTATTAGACTTCTTATATAAGATTTCCTTTGTATTAATCTTTATATAAACGACACAGTCTGCTTGTATCTACTCTTGGTGACATGACATTTTACCTCCTTGATTCGGTGGCAAGGTATTTGTCACCACTTCCAATTGTTCAGTGATCAACTTCAACTTAAATATGTGCACTGACTCTTTTAAGAAAGATAAAGACATAAATAAATACACGAATGACGTAGCCATTACAGAATAAGGTGTGATCTTGTAACACGAAAACGGCCTAATCCATTATCTACGGTATTAGTTTGAGTTGTGGACGATGTGAATAAAAAACTGTTATTAAACCGTCGATCTCGTGGCAAATGTGAATTTTTTAAACTTTTGTGAAGAATATTCTCGTCGTTTTTTTCCTATTCGTAAATGCCGAGCTGAAAATGCATTCAGACTTAAACACTGGAATTTATTGTAAATGCGTGTCCCTTAAGTACATTATGACTAACCGTTAAGCGAGAATACTTGAGCTCAGTTTTATTTCTCCGAAATTTCTGGTTTTATATATATATATATATATATATATATATATATATATGACGTATATACATGTCCAGCAAATCTGGAGAATATTCTGTCCGCCTGCTGATAGAACATGGATAAGATTTTATTTTTTTATAATAATAAATAAGTATTAAAATAAATAATAATAAAATAACTTTTTATTTCATTATTATAGTTTTTAATAATAAAACAAGAAATCCTTTCATACTGTCTTCACTTCATATTGTATCATTATGGAAGATCAATGTCACTATCAATTTTTTGGCTAATTATTTTAATCACCAATACATTTTAAAATTCTCCCAGAACTTGATTGAAGATAATTATTTTTGTCAAACAATTATTTTCATATAAATTCATGAAAATCCGAATCTAAAATTGAATACAGCCTCCATCTGTTCCAAATTAAGTTTTTTTTTTTTTTTTATTCATAATCTTAGTTCGAAGGTTAGTTCACAGATTGCGCTAAGGTTCGCACTTTTAAATTTTGCTTTATAGAGAATCATATGTAAATCTTGAATCATGTCATGTAATGCATAAATTTTATAAACGTAATCTCTAGGTTTTTGCATTTCAAATTTCTTGGTTTCCCCCAATCACTTTATCCTTCGAAACATGTGTAGGTGCATGCATCAAATTGAAATTTTATTTCCAAAATTTTCATAACAGAATTAGCCATTAAGCTTTCCCCCCCAAAAAAAACTCTCTCTCTCTCTCTCTCTCTCACACACACACACACACACACACACACACACACACACACACACACACACACACACACACACACACACACACACACACACACACACACACACACACACACACACACACACACACACAAATACTGCTAGATAACATATGTGCACTTTCTTTTTGTTTGAATTCATTATTTTTCCAAATAATTGTACTGTTGCAGTTTTAAGCAAAAGACAAAGGCGAAGAATCTCTGATAAAATACCATTGGGTATAAATTTTTGATATTAAAATGACTCCCAATCAAAAACCCCGAGTAATGCAGTTTAACATAATTTGTTGTTCATTAAAAAAAAAATCGTTCCTAAAATTGAAATGTGTGACCATTTTATTTTTTTTGCAAGGAAAGAAAGCAAAATGTCATATTTATTTCAATAAATGTTATTTAAAAAATATGAATATTTGACATAATATTTCCAATGTAAACAAACGTGTTGATTATTTATTTTTGCACATGTGAAATTCGCATTGTCTCGCAGTTAAATAGTCTTCGAGTATAATGAGTCATTGAAAATCTTCTATTATTGTTATCTTTCGGAAAATCAAAATTATGAATCTGTTCAGGTCCATGTTCAACTAATAGTTGACGTAATTGATTGATATTGGAAATTTTCACAAGACACTAAGTTGCTGGATCATTATAATTTAAATTTGTAAAATCAAATCCTTTTATGATTAGATCTGTAGAACAACGAGCTTCGGAATCAACAACACTCACATGATCTGTAGATTTCTCCTTCGATGAAGTTTCATCAGCATTCTACATTTTTATTAGGTCAAAGGGATTTTGAGTATACATTTGCAAACAGATATGTTCAACATAACTTAGCCAGTTTTGTTGTAAAAAGTGCCGCATTTGAAGAAATATTAGCGGCATAAAATAAAATAGCAAATTTCATAATGCTTCTGAATAACTTGATAATTTTGATAATACCAAAACAAGATGAGACACATCTGGAAATCTATTATTATTATTATTATTATTATTATTATTATTATTAGAGTCCTTTTAATTATGAACTCTATAAAAATATATTTAATAAATTGGTTGTATTTTTGTGTTTGGTAAATAAACTAGTTCATTTTGTCACAGATGATTTTCGCTTCTGAACTACCTGGACTATTGTTCTTATCAATATTACTAAATTCCAATCTCCTTCTCTGGAAATTTTCTCTTACCAAATGTTTCTCTTACCAAGACGGTGCATTTTTAAAATATCTTTGCCGAGATGATCGTAATCGCATAGAAGAAAATCTTCAAGATTATTCGTTGGATAATTCGGCTATAGTTTCGATTAATGAATTGGAGAAGAATTCTACAGATACCAAAAATTGGATTAAAACATCGAAGGAGAAATCTACAGATCATATGAGTATTGTTGATTCCGAAGCTCGTTGTTCTACAGATCTAATCATAAAAGGATTTGATTTTACAAATTTAAATTATAATGATCCAGCAACTTAGTGTCTTGTGAAAATTTCCAATATCAATCAATTACGTCAACTTTTAGTTGAACATGGACCTGAACAGATTCATAATTTTGATTTTCCGAAAGATAACAATAATAGAAGATTATCAATGACTCATTATACTCGAAGACTATTTAACTGCGAGACAATGCAGCGTTTGTGGTTATTGTATTCAAAATCCACGGATTCTGCATTTTGCTTCTGCTGTTTATTATTTGATCAATGGCGGATTAACTTTGCTGATTCTGGATTGAGAGACTGGAAAAATGCTTCTTCAATTTTAGCTGCGCATTAAAAAAAAATCAAACACAAGTTGAAAATTACCATAAGTGGAAAGAATTGGAAATTCGAATAAAAGAAAAGAAAACCATTGATGAAGAGAACTTGCTAGTTATTAGAAAAAAGGAGAAACATTGGATGCAAGTATTAGAACGATTCTTTGCTTTAGTTCAGACATTAGCTATTCAAAATTTATCATTTCAAAGAATAAATAAGACATTGTTTTCGCATGGAAGCAGACATTTTTTGAAATTTGTCGACTTTTTAGACAAGTTTGATCCAATAATGAATGAACATCTTCGAAGAATAAAAGATAAAGATACATATGTGCATTATCTTGGAAAAGATATCCAAAATAAAATAATAAACATCTTCGCCAATTGGATAAAAAATAAAATTTTAGAATCTGTTGTTGCCGCAAAATAATTTTCCATAATTATTGACTGTACGTCCGACATTGGTCACACGGAACAAATGAGCATAGTACTTCGATTCGTAGACACTAGTAATAGCACGGTTTCTATAAAATAACACTTTTTGGGATTTATAAAAATAAAAAAAATACCACTGGAGAATTTTTATCAAATGAAATACTAGGAACTCTAGACAAATTTTCATTACCAATACAAGATTTACGAGGTCAAGGATACGACCAGTAATATGAAAGGTGATGTAAAAGGTGTGCAGGGACAAATTTCAAATATTAACCCGAGAACAATGTATGCACCCTGTAGTTCACATTGATTAAATTTAGTAGCGAATTGCACTGCTAATACTTTAGATGCCACAGCATTTTTTGACGCGGTACATCGTCTGTATGTATTTTTTTCGGGTTCAACTCGTTGATGGGAATACCTCAAAAGACACATAAGTAATCACTCAAACCAGTCTGTGATACACGATGGGAGAGTCAAATTGATTCATTAAAGCCACTAAGATATAATTTGTCCGATGTTTGCGAAGCACTGCAAGAAATATCTCAAGATGATAGTTTATGTGAATTAAGTGGAAATACCATGAAATTAGACGGAAGTAGTCTTCTTAAAACTTTAAGGAAGCTCAAATTTATTGCATCCTTAGTAATGTGGTATAATATACTTTTTGAAATAAACTTTACAAGTAAAGAACTTCAGAAAGCCTTGATATAAATGGTGCCATAAATTGTATTAATGATACAAAGAATTTCTTAATGAAAATCCGAAATGAGGATGAATTTAAAAACATGTTAACAGATGGGGAAATTTGAAATTGAATTTGAAAGATGTTAACATTGCTATCCACCTCCCAGGCGTCCAACCGGTTTCGACCTAGAGCCCGTCATTGGGAGCCTGACCTAGAGTGGTGATACCAAGGTTGAAGTAATGCAGAACTTATATTTGCCTATACGAGTTGCCACAAGGTGCTTTGACCTTATTGAATAAAATTTTCCGAATGAGAGAAAGATATAGAAAGTTTTATACCTTGGGTGTACTATACGTTAAAGATACCAAGAAATTTTATATACTTGGTTTTAATCCTTTTTTTCCCAAGTAAGCAAACAAGCCAGCAAGCCAAGTTTGCGCCTGAAGCAAGCTAAGTTTGAGCTTTTATTTAATAAGGTCAAAGCACCTTATTAAATAAAATAAGGTGCTTTGAAGTAATGCAGATTACTTCAACCTTGGTATCATCACCTTTGGGTCTTGTTCCCACTGACGAGACCTCAATAAAGGTCACTACCCAGACCGGTTAGTGACCTCAAAAAAGGTCACTAATCGGTCAGAAGTGACCTTTCCCATAACACATAGCAGTATACATGTCCGTAAGGATATGTGCTTTGTATTATCGGATACTTAGGCAAGTGATGTGAGCTTATGACTCCTTTACCACGAGTTGCTTCAAACCTGAAAATACTTCAGGCGCAAACTTGGCATGCTGGCTTCTTTGCTTAAAAGGATTAAAACCAAGTATATAAAATTTCTTGGTATTTTTAACATATAGCACACCCAAGGTAAAAAAACTTTCCACACACACACACACACACACACACACACACACACACACACACACACACACACACACACACACACACACACACACACACACACACACACACACACACACACACACACACACACACACACACACACACACACACACACACACACACACACACACACACACACACACACACACACACACACACACATATATATAACCAGAAATTTCGGAGAAATAAAACTGAGCTGAAGTATTCTCGCTTAATTGTTTGTCATAATGTATATAATGGACACACATTTACAATAAATGCCAGTGTTTAAGTCTATTTTTATTTCTCCGAAATAAAACTCTTTCGGAGAAATAAAAATAAAACTGAAGACATTCTCTTCATCCGTATATGGCTATGAAGCCATGTACGAAGAAATGACTCTTTAGCTATAAAAACTGAATATTATATGTCCCATTTTTCCCGAATTTGTTGCATTGTTTGAAGGGTTTGCTCCAATTGTCACGTTATCACAATAAACGATTCTTTAATTTTTTTTAAAATGCACTATTTGTTTGACAATATAAGGAGATGTTTCTCGATACCCTCATTCAACCAAAGTTGCCAGACTATCGCTATTCATTTTAAAGGAGTCGTTCGGTTCTGAATAGCAAGTGCTGTTGAAACTCTCCTGATGTCCTTTTTGTTATCGAAAACGTCGCGGTGAATGGTAACTGATATCACAAAAGTTGACACAGAAGGTGTATTTAAGACAGAGTGTGAAAGAAAAGATCAAATTAATCACCACAGTAAAACATAGCTATCGAACTTTTCAACATTGTTTTCTTTTAATATCGAGCTAGCCGGGCGGAGTACAAGTAATAATTTTACTGTAAGTTATTTAAAAGTAAACGAGAAAATGGATAAATTAATGTTTCAATTATTATTCTTATAGTTCATAATACTTTACACCTATTCGCTATGAAGGAAAGTTTTCGTAAGCTAGCTCCACTGTGCTACTTTAATTATTGTTAAAAGCGCAACATCTATAATAATTTGCACATGATACTAAAAAGACAGAAATGAATTACCAATATTTTATGGATTAACATGATTATATTATTTGATATCAAATTAATGTTATAAATCTTACTCAAAATAGATTGTACATCTATTATAATTTTTACATGAAATGCAACTATTAGAGTGAACGCTTTATGAACAAAAAATTAACTTCAAACACAATTTAATTTTAATATTTAATATTATATCCATGAGTAAGTGAAAGAAGATATTGGGCTTAATTTAGTTTTTTTTTTTTTTTTTTATAGCTTCCACCCACTAAAGGTTTTGAAATTAACAAACCGAATCATCGAAATTTGACAATAATACACCACCAAAACTGAACTCTTAAATTGCCACTAAATTGTTTTTCTAATGATCTTTTAGTACTAAACGGCATCTCTCTCTCTCTCTCTCTCTCTCTCGTGTCTCTTTATCACCAATAAACTTAATTAGTAGGATGAATGGGTGAAACAAGAATCACAAAGTTTTCCCTCATTCATCACGCGCTAACTGACTTCTCTCCATCACTGTCGTGTTTTGGGGTTACCGGGGTACACACGGGGAATGAGAGCGAGTACATGGTTTCTGTCGGATAATTACACACACTTAATTAGTAGATCACCCCATCGGTCAAACATGAGGCGTAAGAAGAGTGATTACTACCTAGTTCTACTTGTGAGAAAGTTGATGTTCTTTATGAATGAGAAGTGTTGCCTTCCCACTCTTCACTTCAATAATGTCCTGTCAGATAAATTAAGAAACCAACCAGAGAAGAATGAGAGATACAGAAGAAGAAACAGATATAAAAGAACCAGAGATGGAGAAAAATATATTCCAACCTGAACAGATTTGGTGTTTTCGCTCTTGAAGCCTTTAAGATTTAAACCTATTTTAATAGTAGCTTAGTTCCCTTCTGCTAGGCATAATTACATGTGAACTATGGTTAAGTTTAGTAAGTTGTGCTGACCGAATTCTATTTTCTATAAATATTTTAAAGAAGACTATTTGACCTTTCTGAAGCATTCACAATTTACATATAAATAATTCAATGTAATATTGGAAATTGATATGAATATATAAGTCAATGTAGCTCTCAGCTATTACTGAAATCCTGATTATGAATTTTCAGATGCATAGTGAATATCGCTTTAAAATAAGTTTCGCAACGTGTTTAAGTGTATGAAACAGAGTTATCTTGAAGTGTTCTTTCAGAAGCACAAGAGTTTTCAAGTGTTAGACAAGTAGTTTGTTATTATCCTCTACAGACGGTTTTGTTGATTATCCTTCTGTACATTATGTAAACTCTAAAACCTATTCGTCACCAGCACGTTATTAATAGGTGGAAGCTTGTACTGAATGGAATAATTGCATTCAGTGATAACGAAAACATCGGTTTATCTGATAACGGACGATATGAAATTAATACATAAAATCTGTGATGTTACAAGTTGTGGTTGATCTCGTACTCCTTGTTGCTGAAGATGATGAATAAATTTTTACAGCTTTTCATTGATTTAAAGAAATTTAATATAAAAAGAAGTTATAAAATATTACTTCTCATCCTATAACAAAATCATAACATAAGAATCCACTGAATAAATCAGTAAATAAAATTTGTGAAATCTAATTAATTATCTCGTAAAATGTATTCACGGACTCACAAACTGCATTTGACAGGAGCTCATATCATTTTAGTGAGATAACGAGACAGTTCATGCGAAGATTATGTTTATTTTTACTCATTTGCCATCGGAAACCTCAAAACCCTTAGCAATGTCATGCGCAATCTTTAGTTTTTCTAATTAACTTAGGCATTAAAGAATATTTCCGCTTCCCTCCCTCCATAAGAACATGCTAACTGTAATCTTTGTCAGCAATGATTAGTTGATATTTTTTGTGATAGTTTATTTATTCTTTTCACGTGAAAATTTATTCATGATTTGAACAAATTCATTCAAATTTGTCCAACAAAAGCAGCATGCAAGAAGAAGACACGAAATTGGACGCATTTAGAAACTTTTGTATATAAAATAATTTTCAATATCAAAAGGCCGGAAATCCTTCGAGCAATCAACTTGAAAAATGAATACTGCAATGATACAACTGTCGTCAAACTTCACTTATATATTATATTATGTCTAATTATTAATCCTTTTATCTTTCTATCCAGCTGGCACTTTAACGACATAGAAATTAGAAAATGAGCTACTGTTTGTCATTAAAACTATTCCCATGTTCCTCACCAATTCAAGAAAGTTCATTATTGAGATTTTTACGAGAGATGATATTTATGTTTTTATTTGTTTTATCAATGAATTAATTATTTTACTCTTTCGTCTCTTGCTGAAAAATACTTTTTGTCCTTTCTGTTCAGCTCATTAAACTACAGTTAATACTTTTGAATATTTATGAATTTTCTGACAGTTTTTAACTTTGGGCGATTAGCTGTTTCACCTCCTATTGTAGTTTTCAAGTTATTTCAATGTTTGCTTGTTCTAGAGGAAATCTGATATCTTCGAATTTATATTCAGGACAACTTCCATTATACACACTCCAGATTATTCTATGCAGACCATTACCTCACTACATCAACTTCCAAACAGTTCTTGTTTGGCAACTTCGTTTCTTTGAGCACGCATTGCTCTTGAAGCCTTTTTTCATTGATGTTGCATCATGAACAGTGGATTTCAAACAGTTACTCCCTTGAGAAGCTTTGCAGTCGAACTGTTCAATTTTTGTAGTTTTTTGGTACGTAATTTCCGTTTGCTGGAACTTTTAACTTCTTTGCTTTAAAGAGAATTTTTAAAGAGAAAAAGCATGTGGTCTTGATAATGAAATGATATTTGTTCAGCACGAACGTGTATTTGCTCAGTACCATTCTGCTTTATGACTGCATTTCGTGTACTTTTATCACTGCAACTCTTATATTTCAGTCACCAAACCTTCTTTTTATTATTATTATTCAATTGTTTGATAAGTGGGATCACTTCGTCATAAACTTCGCTCAAACAGTAGTGAAGTGTTTTTCACGACGTAGTTCTTTCAGTTTTGAGAAGAGATCGGTCTGGAGGGCTCCTGTCACGACTGTAACTGTACAGAGAAGTCAGGAAGTATTTGCCGTATTATTCTTTTATACAATCAGATATAATGATACAATCATATGGCTTCGCATCGAGGTCACGTGCTTCACGATCACACAACGATAACGCCTACCACAAATATGTCAGTTCTTTTGCTTCAAATTATCGAAGATAATTTGAAGCAAAAGAATTTTAACAAACGTTTAAACTCTAACATTCACTTGACAAGCGCTGGCATATATTTATTGTTTTTTTATTGTTCCTAATTTCGCAATGGCTGCGTCCGAGAATGACAAAGAATGCCTATTACGAAGTGAAAGGAGCTTTGAATTTCTGCAATTTTCGCTATTAATGGGAATTTCGTGTTCGAGAGCTGCGACACAAAATATCTTTAATTGGTCTCTTTTCGAAGAGTGCTTGGCTCAGTTATCGTGATGAGTCGCCAACAGAGAATACATCGGTGGAAGAATGATGTGATATCGGATAACTGCTCTGTTCAGTCTGCAGAGGATGATGGGGGGGGGTAATTATTTGCCATCTTGATAAATCAGTTTTTAAAGTTTTATTTGCCGAAAGTGTCAATAATTAGCAACTGGTAACTCAAGAAATTGAAATACTAGAAACTGCTAGAAACAGGTATTTGTGTAAGGAATCTTCCTTAAAGCTTTACACGCAAGTTACTAAGAGCGATAATTACATCAAGAAAGCGTTTGGCCCTGAAATGTAATTAAACGAATTAATTCCAAGACCTTTGAAGGGGGGGAAAAATACCGCATCGAACACACTTAAAAAAAAAAGAAAAAAAGAAATAAGTAAATGTTCTAATTAAGAACCCGTTTCTTCTCCCATGAGACAAATCTGATTTTGTTTATCGTAAATCTTTCTTTATTTTTCCGTTTGTTTAGAAATGCCTGTTTTTTATCTATCGTAGGAAAGTTAAATCAAACATTGATAAAATGGATCAAGATCGAGAAACCTATTTTAAGAATTATATTTATTCTCGCTGGCTGTTTGATACTTCAAATAGCTTAAATTGAACTATTTCTGACAAGTATTTATCTTTTACCTAAGTGTGAGCCAACAAAAGTTGCATTTAAAGTAACTTCTCGACTAGGCAACTTGTATATAGAGGCTGTTGATTTTGTCACATTACCTCTCTATAAAATAATGCAGAGCCACATTTCCTATCGGATGTGTATATTGTCATGCATTATGGGAAGAATCATTGTGTGTGTGTATTCACGGGACCGATTTGCCTGTTTTGAGGGATGAAAAACCCGAGTTTCTGGACGAAAAACGTTTTACCCCCGTATGAGAGTGGCTAACTCACCTTTAGTCGAAAAGATCTGATAAAGGTTCCTCGCTTCATGGATGGGAATCGAACCCAGGTAGTTCCGACCAAAGAGTTTTGTCTATAACGACTGAACTACGGAGGCCCCAAAAAATCATTATTTTGGGTAGCATAATGATTTGGATCTCACTATATCCAAATGAGACCTCAATAATGATCCAAATTTGATATTAATATTCTAACTTCAAGAATGATTTACTTTCTAACTAAACATAAAAAAAGAGAAAAACTTGCAATTATTGAGATATTTTAACAGAAAACATCTTCATCCTCTAAGATAATCTGAGAAGATTATCTTAGCCATCCATGAAATTCACGTTCTGAAGTGCATATGAAAGATTTTTTTCCTCACGCACATAGTGATGATAACTTCTCTTATACAGCAAACGAATTGTTTCACATGTCAAAACAAAACAATTTATTTGTAGTTGTTTAAGAGTGTAATCTCTTAAGTAATAACTAAAATTATATGCGAACGATTGCTTAACAATCAGTTGAAAACAAACAAAAAATAAATAATAAAAATAAATAAAGATTTCAAAGAAGGAAATGTTTACTATTTTTAGTATTTAGTAAAACCCCATATGAAATATCAAAATTCATGCTAAGTAATATAGAAATTGATTATCTTGAATGCGCAGGATAATTACATCTCATTGCTAGATGGCAGCTATCCGTTATATTTGTAGTCTGATGGAATTTGGAAGTCTTATCCACAACTCTTCCTACAGGAAGAGTTGTGGATAACACACCCTGGGAGGGCGTCCGATATGTACTGGATCTCTCCGATAGAGATAGAAATGTGAATGGATAATAACTGGTGATACTTCGTTGATTGATAGTTGTGAATAGAGAAAGGAAAGATTGTACAAAATTGAATAAATAGAGTATGTTAATGCAATTCATTAATTTGTGTATATTACTGCACGAAAATGCGGATACAGTATTTGTATAAAAATGCTATTCCTTTTACTAGAATGAGATGAACCACTCATGATGATATAATTCAGGCGCAATTATTACTCTGGAAAGATTAGTTTGAAGCTTTTCATTTTAAGCTTAGTTATTAAAATGTTTGACTCATAGATACTTGCCTATTTAGTTTTAGACACCCTATGCGGATAAACTATTCGCTCATGACGGTAAAATAAATGTAAAAAGATAGCGGATTTGATGTTACCAATAGACCATAAATTCTGTTCTGTGTCATAGATATTCCTGGAATTTTCACTTCTGCCTCACCAAAGGTTCTGGTATATTTAATGTCCTCGTTGTAGTCATTGCACAAAGAAGAAGCTTGTTTTAAAGCTAGTATAGAAATCAAAATAATACCCATTTGTATTTAAGAAGGGAATTTTCATCCCGATGTGAATAATGCGCCATAAAGAATCTCAATAATTTTCTCCTGTCGCATATCATGTTGTGTGAGTAAAATTCAGCTCAAGATTTAAAGAGCTGCGTCATCTGAAAATACTCTGAAGAAATTCCGCCACCCTGAGTGTAATTAATGCCATTTATTTCCCTTTGAAATGTTAAAAAGGAAATCACCTTTAATGGCCTCTACCACCCTATCTGCCATTATCACTTATTATCACTTGAAGTAACGAAGATGGCTGAACTGTTCGCGTGTTGGCATCTTTCTTTGTAGTTGAATTATTATGCAGAATTCCCCATTTCCATGATTTACGTCCGCTAGCGCACGTTGTTTCATCTTTAGAATTCTCCCCGCCGTTTTGGATCGTTCTGGTTATTAAGTGCCCGCTCTGCTTATCAGGCTGTAGACACATGAACAGGAAGAAGAAGAAGATAATGTGGTATACTTCTTGCTGGCGGAGGCAAGAGATGAGTTAAACACGTGATATGCATGTTGTAGACGACAGGCAGTAGGATCTCACACTTTTCTTGAACGATCGCTATCCCTATTTCAGTGTCTCTAGTCAGCTCTTGATGTAACTTACTGTATTCCAATTAAAGAACTCATTTCCCCTAATTACTTCTTAGGTTTAAACTAAGACAAGGATACTGTTAATAGAAGACATCTAGAATTGATCATTTACTTTCATTCGATTACTTTTAACTTTATTTTTTTAAAGCTGAAAGTGAGAAGTCGTTTAAAGTGGATTGCTCATTTGCTATTTAAAATAGCGATGCTCTTATTTGGATATTTTCATTTGAATCAAGGGAAGGTCTTGATGCTAGTAACACCCAGTTTGATAGTTGCCAGTAGGCAACATATTTGGCGGTTTAAGTGCTGCTTATGGAAAATGTTTTTCCTCAAATTAGTCGATTATTATCGGAAAGAGGAAGCAGTGGTCAGCAAGTGCTACAACTCGAAGACTGTTGTACATGAAACTCATCTGTGTGAAATGTATAAGAAAGAGGTTTAGAATATATAACAATTCAATCTAAGAGGTAATTCATTAATGCTTACGGTAATGTCTGTTAGTTTATTGAATGAAATTCTTAAGAAAGTAATTCCGATATTAGGATAACATTAATGTCATCACTTTAACATAATTAAATAAATATATTTATAATCGTTTGCTATTTGAATACAAAGAAATGTCAATTTGCATTGACTTTGTGTTAATATACTGATTGTTTCGATTTAGAGATTCAGGAACTTTATGACAAGGAGTACCCTTTGTGACATTGGATCAGTGATTATTAGTTGATATAAAAACAAAAGTAAAGAACACACTGATTTTTAGTACATCCACAAGCAACTAATATTTTTTGCTATGTACTAATACCAAAAGATCATGACTTTATATTTTCTTTCTACTAATGCAAACAAAAACTTTAATTTAATAGATACCGACTTTGTATTAACTCTTCAATCGGCTACTTCATTTTTAGCTATATCGTATGTACCACAGTTACATTAAGTTGTGAACTTACTCGAAGAAGAAGTACGGTGGCCAGATTTTTTAGAAAGACAAGCCAGGAAATAATGACTCTTAGATCTGCTTTATTTGTTTTACTAATTTCTTTGAAAATAAAACAATTCCTTTTATAAATCTTTATTATATTTATTTTTCTTTTAGAAGCCATATACATGGATAAAATTAAAACAAAAACATATTATAATATGTTTTTATATAATTATCATAGATACACTTATAATTGTTACTCAGAAGGCATCAAACCTAATATTGTTCATTCGGATTGTTCAGTTCTAGAATTACGCACATGCGTATAAATTTGGATGAACAGTTCCATTTACTAGGCAGAAGTAAATTTCAGTTTTTGTCACTTGTAAGGGAATAACTTGTAAATGTGATTACTATTATCCTATTAAAAACTGATCATTTTCGGGAGACCATGACAAATGATCCGAAACCGAGACATATAATGTCATCTTAACCAGAAGAAGTTTCTCTAAAACTCATGCAATATTTCTATTTCGAAAAGAAAAAAAAACAACCATGACTGTTTCAGATTATGTCAATCTGTCAAAAATATATCAATTACGAATTTGTTGGATATTTTCTAAGTGGTAGGCTACGATTATTTTCCCTCTTCGAGCCTTTACAAGTGAACTGCATACCCACTTTATGGATCGTTTAATTCTTCAGCCATTTTTCCAGATTCATAATGGAAGAAAGAATACAACTAGTAAACAAGCAATGTCGCTAGTTAAATTTTTAAATCAAGCTTATTAAGCTGAATGAGGTTTATCCCTTTTATTTTTCATACAGATCAATCAATGGATATGATTAAAATGAATTAGAAAATTTTCTTCTTGGTTCAGTGCGAAAATTAAGTAATAATTAAGCCACTACTTCAGTAATACCAATAACATTATTGGTATTACTGAAGTAGTGGCTTTTCTCTAGAGCTTTCCCGGAATGAAAACAGAAGGCATTTATCATGGAAGCCATTTTTAATTGATTTATAAAGATAAATCAATGATTAAAATGGATTATTAAAAAAGACAAACGAGTGCAGATTTATAAAAGAATTAATGAAAACAAATTAATGGAAATTTGAAAATTAAATAAATGGAATTATTTCTCGCTCCCACCCACCGGTGCCACAGAGTAAGCTCTGCTTACTGAATTTCCTGTGCAGAACTAAAAATTTAACTGACAAGATTTAACTGACTCTACGTATGTGATGCTGTTTTTGATATTTGATGTGAACCTATTAACCGAAGCCTTTTAAGAATAACAAGAAAAGTCACTGTTATGCATAGGCATTTGGATGCGGAAGCTCTTCCAGGCGAAAGATGTCCAAATGTTACGTGATACGTTGTTTGTATTTCGCTTTTAAAAATGTTTCTTAAAAAAACCTTCATTGAAAGTTTCGCATGCATTTCAATAACTTTCTAATCCTGAATGCATGCTAAACTTTCGATGGTCCTGTTATGGCTACTATGCTGTTCTATCCGGTTGCCATGGTTTCACTTAGTGGTGAGACATCGACATCGATGTTTCATGCCCGAATCTCCAGCAAAAAAAAAAAGTACCACCACCGTATGAGACTAGCTAACTCACCTTAGCTGAATATCATTTCAATCAGCTTCGTGACATGATTTAAATAAACGGAGAGAATCAGACTATCCCCTTATGTGATAAGTTGATATTTTTCATTAGTTTTAATCTTTCACTCTGATTCCCTACCGTGATGGTGACAGCTCGCATCATGGTTGACATATCGTTACTTTTTTAATGTTCTTTTTTTTATCATGAAAATGAGAATATTTAAAAAGCACTTTTATATGCATTTTTAGATATTTCATGAAAACGTTGTTTTCACATTTTTCAGTTTAATTACTGTATTACGCAATATCGCCACAAAACTAAGGTGATTTCACCGATGAAGTCATATTAACAAACATCTTCTTTGGCTCTATTTAAGTAAAAAAATCACTATAGGTTTAGAATACTAAGGCAACAGAATTATTCACATGGCAATCTCGACGAATCTGTTGTTTAGTTTTTTTTTTTTCTTTTTAAAAAACAGACAACTTTCACAATTCAGTTAGAATCAATTATTGCATGTGAACCTTATCGCAGCTAAATATAAAACTAAAGCATATTTTGTTCACTTTCTTATCAGCTGAAATGAAATAGATAATAATAAAAATAAAATAAAATCTCGTTTCTATCGAGTTTATCTCATTACCTTCTTATAAATAATAATAAAACTTTAGCGATTTTGATTTCTTGCTTTCACACTAAATTCCATTTGTGGAAAACTGTTAGTCAGTTCGTTTTT
Organism: Typopeltis vanoorti; assembly: GCF_054136105.1. NCBI lineage: Eukaryota > Metazoa > Arthropoda > Arachnida > Uropygi > Thelyphonidae > Typopeltis > Typopeltis vanoorti. The sequence goes on from NC_143551.1 coordinate 158,487,120, forward strand.
CAAAATTGATCATATTAATCTTTATAAATGATTGAATTATTTCCTTACTTCAAGGGCAATATGAACATGAAGTGTTCTGCCGGACTGATGGTTAAAGTTGATCGACGTATTTTCTTTAAGAACAAAACCGTTAGGTTGTGAACTGGAATTTCGTCCATGGCTTTTTAGACTATTCAGTAAAATCGTCATGTTTGCACTGCTAATAATGGGAACATTACTGACTTCTCAGACACTTGGTGTATGCAAGCGGTTGATATGGAAATATTTAAGCAGATGGATGTTCATAGAATTCCTAAAAATCTTCTTGTTATGGTGTTTTTTTTTCCTTTTCAATGAGTGCTTTGTATTATTTTCATTAGTTTTGTTTTCGACGTACATAGCTATTAATACAATTGTTTCCAATTGGAGATGATTTAGACGATGTCATACGGAGAGAGAGCAGTGTTTTTTATCCTGCCAAATCGGATTTTTTCAGCCTACATATAGGAAAATCGGCCTTAACACATGCAATTTACAGACTAAAAATACTACTGTAGTGGTGGTAGGCAGTATATGCCATTGGCTATAGATGTCATGATAATTTCGGTTCTGTGTAGTTGGTGGAGACGAGGAGTTTTAGAATACCCTCCTTAGATGAGTCCTTGTGGTATCACGTATAAAATTAATAATAATATTATTATTATTTATTCTTGAAGACATTATAATGTTCAAATGTATATACAGTATGGATATCATTACATTTATAACCGCAGTAATCATTTACAAAAATAATTTGTTTTTTTTTAAGTTTTTACGACGCACCAAACACCAGGATAAATTAAACCTTTTTATAACATCTAACAAAGTAAGAAGGAGCATTCTTTCATTCTTTTTACCCCACTAGAAATTTCCGAATCGCTTCAAAGAAAAACCGCAAACTTAAATGAGTTGCTTTTATATCTGCACTTGATGCCTGTTTCGAAGCTTGAGAAGTCAGATAAGACGTTATTAAAGGACTTTTTTTATTCATTTCCATCATCGTTAGTGCGTTATGATTCAATACGGCTTTCTCATTGATGACTGCATGGGTATTTTCTACTCAACCATTTACTAAATGTTTCATCTAGGAATAATTCTGTATGTCTAGAGCTTGACTGCTTATATTTTGATATATTATTATAGCGATCTGTTTATCCCTATGAGAGATTCCAGATAACAATATAAATAAAAAAAAAGAAAGAAATTCATATCTGCTATTCTTATCTGCACAGATAACGACTATACAGCAATTACACCCTGAAATGTTTATTTTTGCATCTGTCGTGCAACAATGGAAAATTTTTTAACAATTTGATGACTATACAATAACTACTCATTAAATGTTTATTTTGTCAATTGCCATCAACAATATATATATTTTTAACAATTTAATCATTTCTTTGAACATTTAGTGTAATTATACCTAAATGCATATTTTTGAAATGCTACCAATAACGGACAACGTTCAATTATTGTTCAATAACAGACAATTTCAAATAAATCATACACGTATATTTAAAAGAAGTCAAGTATGCAAAAGAGATGTTATGATTAAAGAAAGTGACAACAGAACTAGAAACTGGGTAGTTTCGATGATTTCGGAATGGATCGATCTTTATTTATGTAGTACCCTATTTCGTAATTGGCAAATTAATTTTTCCTAAGATAAATGTATTTGCATTTCCTTTAATTGGAGTTGTCGTTACTGAAATGAAGGAATGGGGCATCATTAACCTTGGATTTCTGTAAACAAATCACCGTATGGTGACACTTTTCATGACGCACATTCACAAAACAGTTTCATATTTTATGAGGTCAATAAAAGGAGCATAAACTTCAAGGAAAGTTGCGATGCAAAATGGCAAAGCTGAATGAATAATTCATGAATGCTTCCATCTATTAGTGGACATCATTCAAACAGTGCAAAACGTATTTCCATATCTCCCTTCCCCCAGTTATTTTTGCCATGAAAGATTTTCATCATAATCTGTCTAGAAAAGGTAACTTTGCCATTTTTCTTTCCAAAAATAGCAACTTAATTTAAGACACTCTACTTTGTTGCTCACGGGACTCAACTCTTAGCGCGTATCTTGAGTAAGGTCGACGAAAAGAATTTTAGGAACTTGTTCCAAAGTAAAGGTTACTTTTGCGCCGATTGTGAGTTTGCCAGTTTAATTAATTTTTAGGATGAAATCTGCATTCATTAATATGAAATACATTTGATATATGAAATCTTGTTATACAAGCGATGCGTCTGATTTTTCTAACAGTGCAAGAAATTATTAATTCTCTCTCTCTCTCTCTCTCTCTCTCTCTCTTCCTCTCGCATTACCTACTTGTGAAACAGGTAATTGATCCAGTGAATTAAAAGCATAAATTAAAGACATTCCAAATGCTTTGTTCACTAAATAGTTTCATTTAAACCTGAAGTATTTTGTTGTTTCGGTGCGCAGAGAGTCAATGAATGTTGTAAGTTTTTTTTTAATAAACACTGTTAGTACGTATGATAAAGAGCCAAGAGGCTATTTTTCCGGCGACATAAATTAAGGGTGGGGGGAGATAGTAAATCCCGTATTATTTTACAGCCGGGTACGAAACTCGGAGATCGAAATCTAAGAGATTCATGCCGAAGAACTATCGGTGAGTCCAAGCGTAAGTCATCACTTGGGTAGTACAACACTAGGGCAACTCGGAGCAAAGGTGGAGCAAGTTCCGTCACTATCCTTAATATTTTCTTATAATGTACAACGCAGCTCCTAGGAGATGTATTACTGTTTTACATTATGAGGAGAAGTCACTACCCAGACCGGTTTCGATCCTAATTGAGGTCTCATCAGTGAGTAAGTAGACCTGGAATATCAAGGATGAAATTAGTAGGGGTATATATAAGTTTTGAGCACTTAAACCTTGATATTCCAGGTCTACCTACTCACTGATTTACTAAGTTAAGTTAAGTTAAGGGGGGGGATTTACTATCTCCTCTTAACTTAACTGTTAGTACGTCATCTTTTTTTTTTTTTTTTTTTAAGCGCCCGAAACAATATATTCTGACGTGAGCAAAGGAATTGTGAACTAATGACTTATAATCATCCAATACTAAAACATAGCTAATATTCACATTAATTATTTTTTAATGCTACACTACTTATTAAATTGTTTATTTCAGCAATGTAGTTTAAAAACTTTTATTTACAATTTAAAAAAAATCGAATCAATAAATGATATTTCAAATATTAATTTTAAAACTGTTGGATGGAATTAATTTTTATTTCTCATCATTTCTTATTTTATGTATTATACTCTGCAGCTTGACGTGGTGAAGTCATTTGCCATATAAATCATATATCTATAGTTTGTGCGATTTCTCTCAATTCGTTTTTGTTTGATTGATTTATCTGTTTTTCAGGAAAATAAGCTCTTGAAGAACAGCTAATTTATCTTCTATCGAAAGCACTTATAAGCCTCGCGGTCTACAACGAATTGAAAACCAGATCTTTTCAGAATCAGTTCCTTTGAGCACTTCCATCAATTATTAAAAATTTGGTTAAAATAAATACGATACGATTTTAATAATACTTTATGAAAAAAGAAATACAAATACCAAATAAAATCATGTAGTGTAGTGTTTCTAAACAGCGATTTATGTTGGGCGGGTAAGATTAAATTCGGTCGGAATTCTTGTCGAAGGTTCACAACGGCTTTAATTTAGTGTTTTCTGGTTAGTTTGGTTTTCCTATTTTTATTTTTTCATTCATTATTATTATTTTTTTTTTTAGCTGAGAGAGAAAAAATCCCTCATCTTCGTAAAAGACAGTTTTCTGAAGAATTTCGATTGTCAATTTTGATGGGCAATTAAATTTCAATAAAATCCGTTTCTTATTTTTTAAAAAGGAAATGGTTTAGTGGCAACTGACAACGCTAATATATATAATAAAAAAAATTAAAAAATCAGACTGCGTTCTATATTTTATATTTTGAAGATTTTTATATCCCTATATTTTAAGATTTAACATTTCTTCACATGGCTGGAGAGTTTACGCGCACGTATTTTTACCTGTTAGTTCTTTCCTGTCGAAGTACGAGTAGACTGTGCGCCCAGTGCCACATTCGCACTGTGTTTAATAGACAAAGACTCAATAATTGATATAAAATTAAAAAGAGCGCAAAATGAAAGCATTAGTGTGTTACTTGAAGTACTGTTTTATTGTTTCTGAAGATAAGTTTAAAACTAGGACATATCTCCAACTAGAAGAGACGAATGGAAGATGATTTTCATCTTCTGGTATGAGACACCCCACTTCGCATATTGATAGCCTGAAGGGTCTTTAAATAAATACCGACAGATTACTTATTCAAGCTTCTTTAGGTCACCTAGAGTGTGGTCTTCAAAGCAGGATTTTCGGATTATATAACATAACCCTTAACACATCTACAATACTAATGCACTATGGTTTTATAAACTTTTATGGGTGATTTTTCACATAAAACTGGAGTTCTATCACTGGAGTAGAAACCTCTAGTTACGATCCAATGGTAACATGTATGTCTATTGTTAGTATTGGACACAAGCCAACTTTAAATAATAATGGGAATTTTACGCATACAGTCATTTGTAAGAAAATAACATATGTTGAATTATTGAAATCGTATTAGGGAAAAGACTGGCATAAGACTCTTCCACGAAAGTTGGAATGTTCCAAAAATTGAAGTTTTCATAATTTACTCCTACATAAATTCCCAGTTCATTTGTTGTTTCGAATTCCTGCAATTTCAATGGCATTTTATATGCAACCAGACAACTTTATTCAAATGCACGTTTTTAACCAAATCTTATGCTGTAACACTTTCAAACTCAACTGAACATTCTGTAATGAAAAAACAATACTACAAATATGAATAAACTCAACTGCGTACCTTTCGTTCTATTTTCTGATATATAAAAACTGTTTGAGAACACAAAAGATTTTAGTGGGATATTTGTGAAATGAAAATTTTATGTTTCAATTTGTAGTGACGTTTCATAATGAAAAACAAAGTTTCTCCCTTAAACAACAATATGAATAAATAAACTATTTGGGGATGGAAAAAAGTTTCCATTGTGAACTTTCTCCATACAGATGGAGAAAATATCGTTTTTATTACTTTTTTGTGTGTAATCTGTTTCAGAAACTTTGTTTTTTCGAAAGAAACAAGCCAGCAAAATTCCAGCCATGGAGGATAATAAAATTATAATCTACGACTCTTGGATGTCTGGGAAATGACAACCAAGAGACGTTGGATATTTTCTGACATTCTTCCTTACATAAACGTTGACAGTATTCGCTTTCGGTAAAGAAATTTGATTACAGAAAATGTCTGTTTTTAAGCTGCTATCTGAATCTTCATATATACAAATACTCTGACGACTTCATTTTCCAACAGGGGTAGACAGAACTCTTTAAGCCCAAAGTTTGGAAATGAGAAGGCAATCAACTTCAACCCATTCTGGCTGAACGCAGTTTAATAAAATTTATCACAGAGGATTTTTTCGTTTGAAATGTCCCGGTAATCTTAACTTTGGTTTAATTACCATCATTTGAGTGGCAACATTATAAAAAGCACCACAGAATTCTAAACATTTAAGCATTAATAAATTTTTATTCGAGTGCCTCTGAGAAAAGACAACTCTAGGTTTAACTCTACGATAACTAATGACGGTACTATACTATCACGTATGTGCCACTACAACATTCACTTTTTTTATTTGCTCGAAGCATTTCTATACAAAATATAAATACTAATACGAAAATAAACGAAAATAATACGAAATAATATATATATATATACAGTATATATTAGGGTCCAAGTATTTTTATAAACTTGGTTATTTTACTTCTAATCCCAAGTAAGCAAACAGTTAAGTTTTGTGCCTGAACATAGTTGAAGTCTAAAGATGTTACAACACCAGGGCAACTCATTGTAAAGGTGGGTAAAGCTCTGATCACTATTCTTAGTATTTTCCATAATGTAAAGCACATCTCACTAAGAGATGTATACTGCAATACAGTATGGGTGGGGTCAGACCGGTTTCAACCCAGACCGGTTTCAACCTTTTTTGAGGTCTCCTCAGTGAGTAGCTAGACCCTAAATACCAAGGTTTTAGTAATACAGAGCCTTATCAACTTTACCTATACAAGTTGCTATAACTGTTACCTATAACTGTTTGCTTACTTGGGATTAGGAGTTAAATAACCAAGTTTATAAAATTACTTGGTAACCCTAATATACATTATTGCCAAGGTAAAAAAACTTATTTATATCTATATCTCCTCCAGAGATTCTTATTCAAAATAAAAACACCTTGTTGCAACTTTCATTCAATCCAATACCCTTGGAGGGTAATGGATGGCAATGCTGTAGCCAATGAAGTTCTAACTGAGACTCGGCTATTGCTGTTACCCTCCTGCCATGATCAAAGCTTTAAAAAAACCTTGGTATTTAGGGTCTAGCTACTCACTGATGAGACCTCAAAATAGGTTGAAACCGGTCTGGGTAGTGACCCCACCCATAATGTATTGCAGTATACATCTCTTAGTGAGATGTGCTTTACATTATGGAAAAAAATACTAAGAATAGTGATCAGAGCTTTATCCACCTTTACAATGAGTTGCCCTAGTGTTGCACTACCTTTAGACTTGAACTACGTTCAGGCGCAGACTTAACTGTTTGCTTACTTGGGATTAGGAGTAAAATAATCAAGTTTATAAAATTACTTGGTAACCCTAATATATTATTCCCAAGGTAAAAAAAAAAAACTTATATATATATATATATATATATATATATATATATATATATATAACCCTAATATACATTATTCCCAAGGTAAAAAACTTATCTATCTATATATATATATATTTGTCTCGGCTAAGAAAATTAAGAAACTATCCATTCTGTTAGCAATCGTCTATCTAAGATGAATAAAAGGCTCAACTGTGTTGTACTAGGCACATTGACTTGTTGAGTTCATTGGTTAGCTAATCTGCGTTGCTTCTTTCATTGAGATCATATTTCTATGGAAACCAGCATTTGCTCCCAAATTAGTTTTTTAAATGGAATGCATTTAGGATGGTCTTTATCAGTGCTTAACTGAGCAGAGAAATACAAGTTTGATATCTTTTGTTCCAAATCACAATAGCTTAACATACACGTAAAAATTAAGTTATCAAACTATCAAAGTCTAGTTAAATTCTTGGAAAACTTTAACCACCAACAATGAAACAATAGAAACAGAAGTCTATTCTTCGGCTAACCTTATTTTCTTCCAATAAAAATCATTAATTGGTCTCAGTGAACCAACGATCACCAGACTCTGCTAAAAAGTCACTTTATTAGAAGTTATTTTAAAAAGACGACTTTTTTCTTTGTTTACACGAAACTTTATGAAAGCGTTGCATAGAAAAAAGTTTATTTATACTGAGAAGGTTGACTTTAGTGGAGAATGTAATTCATCGGTAGCACTAACTGTAGTCATGAGTTCTATTGAACGATTGACTGTACGGCCGCACACAGTTCAGCAGCATGTGATGAGAGACAACCCCAACAGAGAGACACATTTCCCAGAAAGCACAAAGATAGTGTTACTATTTCTGGACGAAGATCAATAAAGGTGAGCCCCAATTTCTGACGCACGCAGACATTGCTTAAATTATTGAATTAATTTATTCCCTGGAGAATCATTTAACCCTGAGTGAAACAAAACAAACGAAAACAACAACAAAAAAATGTTGCATCAACAAAGGAAGTAGATTTGTTATAATGAGGATTCACAAGCACATCTTAAAGGACAAATTATTGCAATATCTATCACTCGCAAAAGAACAAGCTATTCTGCGTTATCAATAAACCGATCTTTTCCTTCTACTTGGTGTTACTGAAATGTGTAAAGAGTACTTTCTATAATTTTAGTAATAATGTCGAATGATCGCCTTCAACGTATCATCTTCTAAATCCCTGGTTTGGAAGAAAGATAACTTATGGGGCCCTTATGATTGATAAGTTAGGAATAACATTTAAATTATTTACTTTACTTTATATTAAAAAAATTGAAATGTTTCTCATCCATCGGGGAAAAATGTATATCGTGCAAAAGAAATAATTAAAAGCTCTCTTCAAAGAAGGAACAGTTTGTTAACTTACAATAATCGATCGAAGTCGATGCAATTAACTAATTAAAAGCGTTGTCAGTGGGCTACAGGTAATGTAGGTTTTATTTCCTCAGAGGATGGTTTCGGTTAAAAATGGCTTTTTATTTCTTCAGAGGGGAAAAGGAATCTATGGATTACCTCGTACAGTAAAGTGCGAATGCACTTTAAAATGAATTGAAATATCCAAGAAACATTGTTGAAATGGGATTTCTTGGAAATTTTAGTTTATTTATTTAATTACCGACTGAAGTCGGTAAATGAAGAATAACAAAATTTCGAAGGATCAAATTTCAGCGTAAGGCAACTTTGATGTTCGTGCAAAATGCATTAATTTTAAAATCCTTATCCGAGTCAGTGAGCCACTCGTTGATTTTCACTGAACTCATCAAGAACGCTTTCTCGACAGAAATTTTTTTTTGTTTGTTTTTTGTTTTTTGAAAATCGACACCCTTCTTGAAGAATTAACACAGTACGTTTACAATTTCTTTTACTTTTTACAAGCTTCTCCCTAAATTTTTAATGCTTTGTAGACTAAGTTAACTTTAGATCAACGAATTGATAAACCTGAGACATCAACTTAATTGTCACCAATATTTTTGATTGATATGAATAAAACTCATGAATTTACTTACACACAGAGTATGCAAGGCAAATACATTTAGACAACTGAGACCCCACAATCTGCGGATATGGAGATCTATTACTACGTCCCTGGATGTGAGATAATCGCATATTAGAATTGCTAATTGCATATAATATTCTGGTCAGGTTGTCTTTTTTGGGGATAAAAATATTCAATGTCATGCAGAGAAAAGCTTTCACTTCATATGAAACTTGGTAACATCCTAAAATGAAAAGCCTTCATAAAGATCTTTTCAGATATTGTCTTCGAACTCAGGGCTTTCCAAAACAGAAGTGAATCGCCAGTGCGAAATGAAACAACAAAAAGGAAATGATTAATAAATTCGATAATTAGCCCATCCTAGAATGAATGAGACGAAGAAAAATATGAAATTACCTCCTGAAGAATTTGAATGCTCTATTTTATTAGTTAAACAGTTACACAGCAATTAATTCTACATATGGCTATTTTATTGCCGAGATACACCCACCACAGAGAATCTGAATTACAAATTACAAATTCAATGCGTAATAAACAATAGTTGACGTGTTGATTATTTTACAGATTGTTATTTTATTTTTATTTTATTAAAAACACACACGCACACAAATTAGGGAGGACACATTACTTATATTTTTCTGTTAGAAAACTGGTTCGAATCCCTTCTAGCACACGTAGTTCTGTTATTTCTATCGGCCTTTACAAGAGATTTACAAGTGAAAACGGGTAGATCTCATACGGAGGGAATAAATGATATTATTCCCGTAAAATACTCAGACTGCTGGAGAACTCTGCTGCAGTCATAATAAGTTGGTCTCATAACTCTTAGTTGCTTCGTTCACATTACGAATTTTGAAATGCGATTTTTGTATTTACGAATTGGCTTTCGAATATTCAAAAATATAAACAATAATCTGCTAATATAACGTAATAGTCATTAAATATGAAATCACATTCCATAAATAACGAAACTTTATTTTTTATTCAATATTTGAAGTGCAGAGGATTTTATCCTAAGATCTATAAATAGCATTAATTGGTTGCAATCGGATGAGAGTCTCATTAAAATTTTATTTTCGGTAATCGCACATATTTCACGGTGCTCTTTAAGTCAAAGTATATTGACTTCAAGCTACTTAAAACTTGGAAAGAATCTATTTGAACTTCGTATGGACCGCGATGAAAGCTCTCCATCCTCATTAAGACAACAGCGTGGATTAAAGCTTAGAATAATTGAAGGTATTTCAGTATTTGAGGAAGATTATTAGGCGGCTAATGGATCATGAATTATTGCAATAAAATAAAAAAGTCCTAAATCCGAAGAGAGAAAATGCTAATTAAGAGCAAAACTTCTTAAATCAGCGAGGTTGAATAGCTGAAATAAAGAAACCTTATTATACTGAAACGCGTCATCAAATGAAATCCATCAGAATCAAAAGACGATAAACAAGTGGTGGTTATTATCGGTTATAAATACGCAGTCGAATGCCTCTGGGGTTTGTGCAAATATTGTGACTCTCGAACATGGGAATGATAGCAGGAATCAGATAGGGTTGTATGGATTTCTTTCCTAGTTTCATTTAGCATCTTTGGAGCGTGGTAAAACGAGGTATTTATGACAGGGATTCATTCTCAGAAAATCTGATTGAACTGCCGGAATTCAAGCCTGTCTAGGATAGAATACCTAAGGAGAGTTTCCAGAACTTCATGGAGTCGATACTCCGGTGTATCATGTATAATGGCTTTTCAGGTTTGTGGTGGTCAAACACAATATTCAAAGATATCTGTCACTCAATCTATGTAGAAATGAAAACGTAATGTATATTTTCCTGAAATCGCAATAGTTTTTAAAATCACTAGTTTTTAAAATTCTATTTACTTGAATAGAAAACATCAATAAAATAAAATAAAATAAAATAAAAACTGTTATTTTTGTACGTAATACAAGTACTTTTAAAGTTTTGTATTAATGGTATATAATCCATTCACATAAATGAAACTGTGGTATTTTATTCTTTCGATTATTTAATTTTAGCAAAAATTAATTTCACTGCTCAATAAAGGCTTAAATACGTTTTGAGTTAATTTTGAATTAACTTCCTGAAATGAAGTCCTGATATGAATTGTAAAATAATTTTTTCTGAAATATATTCATAAAATTAATCCTAAAATCACCAACACAGCATGGTTAACAGGATAGACCATTTATTTTTTCAAGGCGTATTAATAGTAGAGCACAACTAATCTCTGCTCAGTTGCATTCTGAAATCCCCATTCCGTGTGCCTACACCCCGCTCTCTCTTGGAGTAGCTAATAGTGGAAACGATCAGAAACACTAACAGCAATCCCCATACAAGTTGATTTGTCTAAACCTGAATAGCTATAACGGATCATTCTTACCATTTTTTTTTATATACGAACTAAAATTTCTGATAATAGTTTCCTGATTTTCTTTGTCCTTTTTATTCCCGTGCAGCTTAAATGGTGATAAACAGTTCACATTGGAAGCCGTAGGATTGTGACAATAACAAGCGTGATTATCTCTTGGAAGTGTTTGACAACTCACAGTTTATTACTTTGTAGCATCTGCACGCACGTCTCTCAGTTACTCAGGTTGAGGGAGTCGCCTTGAGGTTTAATCCATCGTGTTTCATTACTCGCTAACTTTTCTTTTCTTTTTTTTTTTCTCAACTCCATTTTCTCTCTTGAAATCATATTTTATATCTTTCGTCTCCAATCAGCTACTTTATTGTCACATATGGTGGCTACAATTGGATGTCCTGTTTCGCCGGACAGAAATCGAATGAATATTTGACATCTGCTGAATCGATCGCCGCTATATATATATATTTTTTTTCTTTTCTTTTTTGACTGTCTAGTAGCTTCCAGTTTAAACCAATGATTCTCAACCCCAAGAGCTAGCTAAATAAATACACTTCCAAATACTCAGTTCCTTTTTACAAAGTGAAATGTATTTGTATTATTTACTTTGGATAAATTGCCTTGTAGATCGACCAACTGTTCAATTCTATATTGGAAAAAACGACAAGAATTTATTCGTCTTCACTATTTTCCATCACAGTTTATATCCCAAATTTGATCGAAATGTTAAAATGTAATAGGATGATATAAGATACAGTTTCTTGAGATTTATCTTAAATGGTGATGCTCTTTTTATTTTATATTTTTAACGCTACCGAGGAAAGTTATCACTGTTTATGATTATGGGAAGAGAAAGAGCTCAGTAATTCATAATACACTTTGCCTAAAGTAAAGTGTATTATGAATGAATACATCTGCTAAAAATAAGAATGTGTCTTGATTGGATTTTTGGAAATACTTGGGTTTGTCCCATCTACGACGGCAGAGCTTTGCAACTAAAGCTCGGAAAGGTGTTATGGGTTTTCTTCTGGGATGGGAAATGTGTAGTACCCCCCCCCCCCCCCAGAAACATCACGCTATGGCGTAGTTATTTTGTGATAACCTTAACTAATCAAATTTTTTTTGTTTTTTTTCAGCTTGGGGGAAACGCCTTTCCATCTCACTATGAAACCGGTTAGCTCATCTTCATTTGAAATGCTCATGGCCTTGACTAGATGCGATTCAAAGCCAAGTCTCTCCGATCAAAACATACGCATTCATTCATTCGCTGTCGATTTTTTCCTATCATTGCTCCAAGTCAGGACTCTCCAGTTAGCTGCTTAACTCGGTGAGGATCGCTGAACAGATTTAACTCAACAAACGAAAAATAAATTTGGACGAACGAATACTAAACAGTGATATAAATACTTGCTTAGAAGAGATTTGGAATAATTTCTGAATGTATTTCTATTGTTATAGTAAAATTTTACGAAAAATCAACCGCATATAGGCTTGATATCGCATTCTAATTGCTAATTTGTACGTGCTCTAGAGAAGTGCTTCCCAAACTTCTGGATGTCAGGGCCCCCTTTGCAAAAATTAAAATATTTCACGGCCCCCGCTCGAAAAAAATCGTAATAGAGAGATATATTATTATAATATTTATTGTATTTATATTCAATACAAAACGTACACAGCGAATATTGCAAAAATCAAATGCAAATATTACATTTTTTGCCTCTTACGTTTGGTTCTGAAGACGATGCGGGCTGTTCTGGTAAAATATGAATATCCTTTTTTTGAGTCTGTTTCTGCTTCTTCTGATTGTTCGCGGGAATTTTTTTTTATTTTTTATCAGCCACTTATCCATCTCAGGGTTAAATTTTTTAACGTAGAATAGATCAAATAATATCACCCTTTACCGATACTGGCACTCCTCAGACTGATAACATGAAATTAGTGAATATTACCTGAATAAGGGAATCCCCCAGACCAGGAACATTTTTCTCTTTTGTGACTTTTCTCCCCTTTAAGGTAATTAAGCCTAACGCGAAACAGACAGCAAAGGCATGTTTGTAAAACTTGCATATGATTGGTGCGGTATTAACAAAAGATCGCGCAACGAAAGATTAAAAGCATAGCTGACAATTGAGTTGAAATGCTAACTCTCTTCAACCGAATTCCATATGTGAAACTGACATAACTTGTATACAACACAAGATCATTATATATATATATATATATATATATATATATATATTACTTAGTTTTAACACTTTTACGAATTTTAACACGTTTGGTTGAATTTTATTGCTGCCTTGGGAAATCGAACTCACACACATCTAATTAATAACAATAGTTTTTAGTTAGATACTGTGTTTGCCCATGCAACATATGGTTTTGTTTCAGTCTATACAGCATAGTTTCTGTATGAGGGGACATGTGATTCATTAATTAGTGTGTTTTTACCCCAGTTGTCTCTAATTGTACTATTTGTTGAGAAATATATTACACAGACTCCTCATACCTTATTCACTGGCATAATAAAAGTACTTGTTTTTATTGCTTCTGCAGTATAGTGGCTGTTAGGGAGGGCCCACTGCAAGGGAGTTAGTATAGGAGTAACTGTTAGGAGTAACATGAACTTGTTTAAGCTTTTTTTCATGTGTGAAGTATATGCGAAACTTTTATTGGTAACAGAAAAGTAGCGGATGAGAGTGATAATATAAAACGAGTTTTGATATGTATATAAAGTCAATATCAACAGTCCCTGATTACGAACGCGTGATGAAAGGGACAGGAAGATTTGGAGCTTCCCTGGAGAGCATTCGAAGTAAATACAATTAACCACTGCTTTGAAATGAAGCATATGAATAAGCAATATTTACTAATATTCATGAAGAGCCGAAATACGCAGGATGCAAAGTTTTTGAACCAACACTAATGTGTGAATTTTTCCATTAAAATATAAAAAATAACAAAAAAATAATAAATAATAAAAGTTAAATACGTTTTTTTTTTAAATAAAAAAATCTACTTAGTCTTAAAACATTTTAAATTTGCTTTCATTATTTCACGGCCCCCCTCAACAAAACCTACGGCCCCCAAGGGGGCCGCGGCCCACAGTTTGGGAAGCGCTGCTCTAGAGAAAAATACAAATTTAGAAATCGGATTCCTAAAGATGCATATTTGTCAGTTTAAAAAAAAAATGAAAGAAAGAAAAGAAAGAAATTTTCCGGATCCTAATTTTTCCCATTGTAACGCCTTCTGCTAATCCTAATAAGAATACCTGAATGTTACACCTAACGGATTTATCCTCGGAAGATATGTCATATAGCAGTAGAGTCGGTAACAATATAAGTTACCATGTATGTGTGGGTTGGTGGGGGTGACGATTAGAATGATAATTTCGAACTCTACGGAACAACTACGCTGTATTGTTGAAATTACATTATAGGAGGTATTTATTTATTTAGTTTATTATTTAATTTAAAGATGACACTTGAAAAAATGATGTTAGAATACAAGAAACTTTCAGAATTGAAGGTCGATTTAATTACGCTTTTTTGAATCCCTAGTGTAATTAAATACACTACCATAATGCTGGATGTTTTGTTTAGATATTTGCAGTGCTCTGGATTGAGGTCGCTACCTTTAACGCTAAACACAGAACCCCCCCCCCCCCCAACAGCTTGCTGCTTTTGTGCATCAACACCTCAAAACAAACAAAAATCATTTTTCTTACTCTCTTTCATACCATACCTTACCTTCTGATGTAACTGATGGTCATATAACTTAACGATTTTGAGATTTTAATACGTTTTCCCTTCTAATTTTATTTATATATTTATTTATTTTTATTATTTTGCTTTGAAAAGCTGAAAAGTTGCTGCCATTTCAGAAAATGGAAACTTTGATGAAAACGGGATTATCGATAACAGTGAGTTTGAAACAAAGAAGAATAATAAGCAACAACAAAATCCATGTGGGAGTTCATAAGTATGCTGAAAGGAGGTTTACTGAAATTTTAATTCTGGAACGTTTTGAAATCTAAAGATCTGCGGGGAAAATTATAGAAATAGTTAATATAATTGAGCCAATCTAAATTATTAAATATTTTAGGGACAACATTGTAGTGGAAAAATATGACTGTAATTTTCAGCGCGATGTTGCAAAAGGATTTCAGAGTATAAGTAACACACATCTTGTCAGATGATAGAGAGAGAGAGAGAGAGAGAGAGAGATGTTTCTTTGCACACACAGTTATACAGTTATAACTAACACTCCTTAGATTATAATGTTGTCTGTTAAGCTCCATTTCCTATCGGTTTTCTTTTTGTAATATGGAGACGAATATAACTGCAAGTAAGAAAGTTGGTGGAAAAAAAAGAAAGAAAAATAAATATATGTGGAGATGATCACACTTACTTAAGCTTAATTTGTGAATTCCAACTTAATGAACATGTTGTGTTCTTTGTCAATATAAAGAAACTTGACTGGTTACCAAACTCAGAATCGAAAAGCTTAGACTTGTGATGAAACAACTTTCTTTGATCAGAGAATCTATAAGTGACAGTCCGTCTCACAAAACGAACTAAATTGTTGGTGTGTAGCGAAGAGCAAAAATTAGAAAGACGTTCTGAAAACGATATCTCTAGACTTACTTACTCTTTAGTAAATTACATTTACTTTTTTTTTTACTCAAGAAATTCGCACTTCACCGAAAGCAGCCTTACATGAGCAACACATAATCGTATCACAAAGCCTGCAGGTATTAATTGGCTGAATTCATTACACTGGAAAAGTTATTTTATTTGGTTTGCGTTTATTAGTCGCTTTTTTGTGAGTTGCGGATTTTCAATGTACTTCAATAGTTTTTTTTTTAGTTTTTTTTTAATCTTTATCAGATTTGAAATACATTGTGTGGTTCAAGGGACGCAAAGATTTCATTTAACCTGAAGATCTCTGTAGGTAGTTGTCGAAAGGGAACAATTAAAAATGAATTAGAAAATCAGACATAAAAAACCCGTTCGTATCCCCATTTTGTAAATGCTTAAATTTTATGTTATCACACGGAACTGTGGGAAATTTAAATTTCTCGTCTATCAGAGAGTACAGTGATCTTTAGAAATTGCAGCATCCCAACCATCTTCATTTCTTTAAATATAAGACAAGGACTTCATATACACAGAGGTAACATCTCGCAGTAGGAAGATTTATGTGTCATTCTACATTCCAAAGACATCTCATAAATAGCAATCCCGATACCTTTTGGAAAAGCATATAACTCCCGCGAGCTCTGTGTTGATCCATAAAGAAGAGTTACGGAGAAATAAACTGCCTACATCTTTGAGTGTGATCAACCTGAATTCTGCTGTCTGCAGAATTCTGCAGCACAAGGACTGCAGAATTTTGAATCATGAGTGACTTCGATCAGCACTTTACTTTGCAGAATATACAAAATGAAATGTATTGCTCGAGACAATATATCGCTACTTTAAATATAAGAAACTTTCCACTTGGGTCGAAATGCTCACGACCTTGAAACATGGAAGGTTATTTCAAATATTACACGTATTTTTAAAGCAAACATTTATTGAACAAAATATATTTACAGGAAGCTTTCTATATAATGTCTATTCTGCCTTATCACTGATGCTCGCTGATTCTACTGACGTGTTGTGTTCCGTCAGCAGACTTATTTCCAGATGTTTAAAACGGCAAGTCACTTCAGTAGAAACTCGTCAATAGTAGTTCAACTTGGGGAAAAAACTGAAATTTAGCTGGTCTATGTCAGGAATATTTTGGTCATAATTGGTGATCCTGACGATTTAGACGATGATGGTAACCAAATCCACTCATTATTTATATGATTTTTTTTTAAAATTCACTTTCCTCTTTACTTGTATCTATTTACTAAAATGCGCACAATATGCGATAGTTTGCTACTCATTCGTAGATGGCGAATTAGGTACTGTTGGAAGTATTTCTAATTTTTTGTATTCTTGTGTAAATCAATATTGTTGCTTATTGTTACCGGTCGTTAGATGGTGACTTGTCCAACAATACAAATTATACGGAACTGAGAAGAATACTGGATTGTCATTCTACTGACATTTTGAGTTCAAAAAATTTTACTCGGCAGTATCATCACATTTTTTACGGCATAGAGAAATATAACAAGGTACCTTCTTTTAATAATGCATTTTTAAAAACTGTAATATTTACAATTGAGTTACTAATGCATTTGACAAGAGGATCGCGTGTAATTTAGTGATCACCGATTAGTTAAATCCCTTCTTTACCCCATTCAGTTTGACCTCAATGGAGTATTCAGGTTTTCTTGGCATGAAACACGCTTCTCCTACTTCATGATTTCTTCTATTTTATCGTTCGTGTTCAAAAGAAATATTGTCATATTTGTTTTGAAGTAGAGTAGCATTTTTAAAATATACATTTCGTAAGTAAGTTCGTCAATATGTCGTTGGAAAACTCCTTGTTGAAGAAATTTTTCCACTAACGGCCTAGCAATGAGTTGCACTGAAGCAATGTTGATTGATTGGACCACCGAAGGGAAAATTTTAGATGGGCGATTGTGTCCGAGATTTAAATCTAGTCATCACAAAGAGATTTGATTACTTATCTAGAAGGACAAATCTGTAGATTTATGTACATTTGAATGCACGTCATCAGTTTCTGTTATTGGCCTTCATCTGATTTCATATTTCATTGTATTCTTTTCGACAAACAATGCGAAAACTGAAATTCAGATAAACATAAGGAGTTAATAAACGTTTCATGGAGCCTCCTCAGCTCAATCGGTACAGACCCTTTGATTGGAACGAACTGGGTTCAGATCCCGTCTAGGAAACGAAGAACCTTTATCAGGGCTTGCTTTACAGCTGTAGGTGAGTTAAACGGAAGAGTTGTTCCTCCCAGAAACTCGAGTTTTTCTTCCCGCAAAATAGACTAACCGCACAGTAGAACCCCTGCAATTTATAGACAAAAGAATGCTTATAAGAATAGGGCTAACCATCTTATCCTCGAGTTACGGTTACTAAATCCAAGGAAAGTGATTGGGCGCTTAACTGGTTGCCTGTTTCAACCACTGATTATTATGCATAAACATTTCAAAAATTATAATAAAGATGAATTTTCTAGTGTTTTCCTCTTCCCCTTTACCCTCCTATTCTTATAATGAGTTTAACGAACAGGAAATACCTTCTCACATGGAAACAATTCAGTGCAACGAATTTTGTTCCTAATACTTGCAGATTGTTGAAGTTAGAAAATTCAGATATATTTCGCGTAGTGGATATCATCTCCATTCTTTAGGCAGCAGTCTGTAGGTTTGAATCCCATGGGAACTGATATTTAGAAAGGTATTTAGGTGAGAGATGAATTTCAGCATATGTTGTGAGATCACTGCCAGGTTTATTGGGAAACTGGAATTACGTAAAAGTCTTAATATAAAAATAAAATGTATCATTCAAACCTACAAGCGAAGATTGCTTCGATCTTTGATAAGAAACTTCCAGAACCAGTTTTAAGTGATTATTCTAGTAGATATTCATAATATTATCTCAACAATTTATTAAGATAGGTCTTCATATCACAAATATGGCTAAACTAGTCTTACGACGTTTTTTTTTTTTTTATTTCTTTTTGGAAACACTGAAAGGCAAAAAAAAATCTGAAAGGGCTCTGATTTGAATGCGAAAATCAATTTCCTTTTTCTCATAATCATACGAAATTTCATATGAAACGTAACATTCCATATTAAGACTTCCGTAATTATTGCAATCACTCGTATCGAAGTGCCTATATAATGCTAGTTTATGCTAGCGAAACGTTGGTATAGAGATACATAACTTCATTAATAAATTATTTCATTCTTGTTCCACGTCGATATTTTCCCAGACATCTCCGACAAGGGTGGTGCTAATTGTGATTTCATACTAACTTCGTCGACGTCAAAAAAGTTATTTTATTATACGAAGGAGTTTACAAATAATTCTTTATTACTCTAAAATGAAAAATTAACGTTGTCAAAATGAGAAGGTAAACAACCATACGAATTCCTCAAACAACTTTTGCAAACCGTGTAAAAGGTTAGCAGAAAAAAATTAAATGTAATGTCATCTACTCGTGAATAACGAATGTAAATCTATTTTCCAGTCTTAATTATAATCTTTCCCCACTCGCGAACGTTATTTAATTATGAAGTTTAATTATACCTAGATAGACACACTTGTATTCTCAGCAGTAACACATGTTCCTGCCAGTCTCCTTGTAATTTGAAATTTGTTTTCGTACTCTTCATTTGCGTTGTCACCCCCTCTGACGTTGCAAGGAGTTCATACGAAGTTATTTCCACTGCTCACGCACTTCGCTTGTTTTATTGCAAGAATTTAGCCTGCATCATACATAAGAACACATTTAATATGTATCTCCGAGTTTTTAGGTCAGAAATAGAGGGAGTAGTTTTATTTTATTTTTTAATTTAATAATGACGACTCTTCTTTTAGGTCGTAGTTCCTTGGGTATGCTTTCTATTTTGGTAAGATCTACAACTCTCAATTCTTCATCCGCGTATTTTGACAACGTTAGAATGGCTTTTGACAACTTTAGACCACTAGTAACATGTATTACCCCTCTGGTGTTTGACTAATTGTTTGACGTTTTCAATAAATGAATTGTTTTTTTTTTTTATAATTCTTCACCATTGTTGTATGTTACGTATTATTCGTGAGATCCTGCGCTCTTGTGAAGAGCAAATAGTGATTGAGTTATTATTACGATGATATTGCTATTTTTGTAGATATTGTTTCGACTTGAATAATTTCTAAGTCATTCCTGTTAATAAAGACTAATAAGAAAGTAATCCAATTTTTACGGTTACTTTTGCCATTCTTTCCAACCTATGGTACATTAGCACAGCTGGTGTCATAAGTTCCTGGAACCCTGCTCTAGAAACAAAACAAAGCAGGGAAATTCTTCAAGACAATTCAACGATCTAATAATCGGGGTGATATTGTTGTTGTTGTTGTTGGTGGTGGTGGTAGTCTCGTACAGAACGGTGAAATTCATCTGCTGCTGATAAATTTGTCATCTAATAGACACACAAATATCATTTTATAAGGAACAGTTCTAACTTTGGAATTGTTTAAAAATAATATTTGCTATAAACTTCCATTTAGCAGACATTCGAAATGTAGTTTTGAAAATAAAATGAATTTAAATGGTTTTAGTCACAAAACTCCACACGTTGGTCAATGACAAATTGTACTGATATTCTTCAACTAGCAAAGATCAAATTGCTTCTTCAACATTTATCAATCAGCAAAGTTAAAACTTCTTCTACTTCTTTAGCCTCTTTCCATCCACTGCTGGATATAGACCTTTCCATCAACTTTCAGTTCGGTCTGTTTTTAGTCAGTATCCACTATTTCATGTTAAATCTTTGTAGATCATCCCTGAATTTGTTCTTTGACGACTTTTCCTTGTCTTTCCTGTTGGTACTCACTCAGTGCTTATAATATTCTCCTTTTATCTGGCCGCCTACTAATATAGCTAGTCCATTCCCAATTACATGCTTTACGACACTCCACAATATATTCTACACCAGTTATCTCTCTAATTGTAGTATTTCTTTTTCTATCCTCGTTTATTATGCAGAGCATCCTTCTCTCCAAGAGTATTTGGGTCACACGTAAGTTAACACTAGTAAAACACAACTTGATTCGGCAAAATTAAGAAAGTAGGAAATTTATTGTAAATCTAAACGTTTATACATATATAGTTGTTAATCAAGAAGTTCAAAAATATTTACTTTCAAATCCAGAAAAACAAATAAAAAATAGTTTCATTTTCCGAGAATAAAATGAGCTTCCATACTAATGCAAAGGATGTTTTTTTTTGTTGTTGCTTTTTTTTTGGTTTTTTTTATTCAAGCGTATTGTCGTTCATAGCAGTCTACGTTTTCTCTTTGTCAGTTTGTCAGAAGTGTTTGTGTGCTCTCTTATTTAAAGAGCAAACGAATATTTGCCAAGTTTTATTATTTTTGGAATACTGAGAACACAAATGTTAAGATCACTCTGTTAAATCTTGACATGTCTTAGTTTTACACATAGGCCCTGTTGAAGAATAAAATTCTTTCAAATAACAGATTTCAATAATTATAATAATTAGAGAAAATAATAAGTTGAAAGAAGTTGGTCTCCGATTTTCGATATGACTTATGAACACTTTTTTTATTTTTCAAAACTCTGACTTCCATTCACGAAACAAATTTTTTTAAATGCTAATATTAACAAGCTATCACAGACATGGCGTATAATAGCACTGATGAAGCGTTAAAAGCGAATTAAAGGCAGCACAAAGCCGTTGGGTACGAGCTACTAAATTAAACCAGGAAGTGTGAAATAATTTTTTTCGGTTGCTGCAGGTTTTTAATCTAGATGTAGTGAATGAATAAGAACGAAAAGAATTTAATTTCACAGGAGATAGAAAAGGGGAATCCATTTTTATATGATGATCCTCATTGTCATAATAAGAAATTTATTTTGCGATTGTTTTATTAACGGAATAAGTTCCTAAGTGATCTTCTTTAAAACATGTTTTTTGCATGATAAAAGTGATCCCTCCAGAGAGAATATTGATTATGTGGAATACTGATTATGCAGACAGGTTGAGAATTTGTAGATTGCAGATATTAGCAAATAGGAGAAGGAGGGGTGATATGATTGAGACTTACAAACTGCTGAAAGGGTCATACAGGATTTCAATTGATGGGATTTTTCAATTTATGGAGGGTGGGGAAAGGACGAGAGGGCATCCTTGGAAGCTGAGAATGGAGGCTGCCAAGAAGGGTGTAAAGGCCAGATTTTTCTCTCAGAGGGTGGTGCGTGATTGGAATGGATTGCCATTGGATGTTGTGAGTGCAAGCAGTGTGAATGAATTCAAGAATAAGTATGATAGTTGGTGTGTGTAGTATGTGGCCTCACTCGATGAGTCTCTGACTCCCTGGAGGTCTCTCTTAATAATAATAATAATTTTTTTAAAATATTTTTTATTGATTGCTAAAATATTTATACATACAATAAACATCTTGTGTGACATTACACCTTATAATTTTAAAGAGTTCAGCACTAAGTGCTGCAATTCCTATATTGGATTTCAATAAAAATTTTTAATAATACTTTTTTGCCTTTATATTATGTATTTACAACACATGTTCTTCTAATATTAACAATGAAGATTATACAGAATTTTTTGTATAATTTGTTTATTTTTTTAATTTTATTATTTTTTTTTTAAGTTTGAGAAAGAGTGATTATACATACAGATGTCTGCATTTGCTTATAAGGATTACTTGTAGATGAGTGAGGCAAGTTAATCCCACCTACTTCGAAGCTTGGGTTAGCTTTTATGAAGAGAGTGGGATTTAGCCTTCACTATTTGTGTTGTTGCTACTGTTTATGTATGGGATGTAGGCATTGGATGCTAGTGATTTGCGATGTGTATATTAGTGTTAATGGTTTCTTAACTTTGTTGGTATATTTTCCAGAGTTCGTTTTTAATGTTCTGTAGTTATCTACGTGTTTTAACTTTCTTGGTAGGTTGTTGAGTTGCGTGGGTATCTGATGTGATCTCACAAAAGAACCGTATGAGTTGTTGAAGGGTGTGGGGATATAGAGAGTTGTTGTAGGTCGTATTATACGATATGTGTCTCTGTTGTTTCGATAGATGATGTTGAAGTAATTCCTTGTTATTATTATTATTATTATTATTATTATTATTATTATTATTATTATTATTATTATTATTATTATTATTATTATTATTATTATTATTGTTCCGGGAAACTCCAAGGAGTCGACAGACTCATCGAGGGAGGCCCTAACATCATGTCAAGAACAATTATTCGACATCCACACAGTATCTATCATACCTTGCCTTGAACTCGTTCACGGTCGTAGCACCCGCAACAGACTCTGGAAGCTTATTCCACTCATTCACTACTCTCCAAGTAAAAAACCTAGCTCTAACACCCTTGTCAACCACGTTCTTGCCCGGCTTCCATTCATGGCCCATAGTTCTCCCACCACAAGTCATATTTTCAAAAATATCTTCTGGATCAATCTTATAGAAACCCTTCAGTAATTTGAATGTCTCAATCATATCACCCCTCCTTCGCCTATCGACCAATTTCTGCAACCCACAAATCTTCAACCTATTCTCATAAGGTTCATTCCACAGACCTGCTATCATCTTGGTCACTCGTCTCTGGATCCTCTCCACTTCCTCCCCATCACGAAGAAACTCTGGTGCCCATAACTGGGCACAGTAGTCCAGATGGGGTCTTATCAAGGCTCGATACAGAGGAACAACAACTTGTTTGTCTCTGCATGTTAAAGTATTTTTCAGAAGCCAAGTGATTTGGTGAGCTGTTTTAGTCACTTTTGCAATGTGCCCCCTAAACTTCAATTCCCTATCCACCAACACTCCCAAATCCCTGGCCTCATCAATCTCCTGGAGTACGGTTCCACCTATGCGATATACTGCTGCTATTCTTTTCACCCCAAAGTGCATAACCTTACACTTTGGCACATTAAATTGACATCCATTTTTCCTAGCCCAGTCCTCGAAACTATCCAAATCATCCTGTAAAATTTTGACATCCTGTGCACTCATAATTGCTCTACCCAACTTTGCATCATCAGCAAACAAGTGAACACTTCCTCACAAATCCTTTCCTATATCATTGATGAACAAATTGAAAAACAGTGGTCCAAGAACAGAGCCCTGTGACACTCCACTAGTCACAAGCCGTCTTTTAGACTCCACTCCTGAATAAACCACTCTCTGGTATCTTTCCTTCAACCACCCTCCTATTCTTCTCACCAACCCTATATCTATCCCCATCTGCTCCAGTTTACTGATTAGAGTTCTATGTGGTATCCTATCAAAAGCCTTGGCAAGGTCCACTAGTATTACTGTAAACCCATTACCCCTATCCAGTTCAGCCGTTACTGTGTTATAAAACGTGAGCAAGTTACTGAGGCATGATCTACCCTTCACAAAACTATGTTGTTTCCCATACAGTATCCCATTTTCATCTGTCCAATCCTGTATTTTTCTCTTAACTAATTTCTCCAAGACCTTGACAACGATTCCTGATATGCTAATCGGTCGGTAATTTACAACAGCAGTCTTGGAACTACCTTTATGTAGTGGAACTATTTTCCCCTCTTTATACCCCCTCGGGACTCACCCAGACCCGAGACTCAAATTAAACAAAATGGTCAAGGGTAATGACAATTCTTTAGCTGCTTCTCGTACAACACGAGCTGGTATACCATCTAATCCCACAGGTGTATTGACATTGAGGATATGCAATAGACTACTCACCTCCACTTCATTCACCACAATTCCCGTATAATCTACTAGTACATTCGTTTCTTCAATGTCACCACCTGGATGATATATTCTTGCAAAGTGCTCACTCAGTAACTCAACTATATCAACCGATTCAGTTACCTCCCTACCATCGGCATTCTTTAAAATCATTCTGCCATGTACATTTTTCCTTTTACTTGCTACATATCTAAAAAACTGTTTAGGATTCTCTTTAGCCTGCATGGCCAATGTTCTTTCGTAATCCTTTTTTGCTTTTCTTACCACACTCGTTACCCTTCTGGCCTGCGCTTTATACCGTTCGTGTGCCTGCCAGTCACCTTTCTCCTTAAATTCCCTCCATAGTTGTTTCTTTTTTTGCAGCTCAAGCTTAATGGTGTTATTCATCCATTTAACCCCTAGTTGATTTATTATTTCGAGTCTAGGTATACAGTCAGCCATTGCTTCATGCAAACACTTCTTAACTACCTCCCATGCACTATCGACTTCTAGTCCTTGTAGTTGTACTTGCCATGGCACTGAACCAATCAAACTCCTAAGCTTGTCATACTTTCCAGTCCGATAATTCCACATGTACCCTGTCTTAATTGAAAATTCTACACCTTTAGCCATCTCCCAAGTCAAGACCCTATGATCACTCTCATATCCTGAGATATGAGTAAAAACCTGAAACACTGTCATGTAGTGTTTCAGGTTTTTAATGCTCAGAATTCTGTGTATCGCCATGTGCTTGTCGGAGATTGTTGCGTGTAAGGTGTCCAGATCACTGTTGACACGATTTTCCTGTGTAGTGTTTCTAATTTTGTTAGGTGGCTGTTTGATGTATTTGTATAGACTGTTATTCCGTATCTGAGTAGGGATTCGCAGATACCGTGATATAGAAGTTTTTTTTTTATATTGGGTGGAATAATGTCTTTAACTTGGAAGAGTTTTGCTGCGATGATCCGGAGTTTGGTGTGTAGGTATTCTATATATTTTGTCCATTTAAGGTGGGAATCTATATAGAGACCGAGGTATTTTGCGTGTGTTACAGGTTTGATTTCGGAATATTGGCAGGTATTTTTGTTGTTAATGCAGCGGTATGTGTGACAATGTATCGATAGTGATGCGGGGCGTATGATTCTTGGGTTGTGTATTATCAACATCCGTGTTTTGGTGCCGTTGTAATAATAATAATAATAATAATAATAATAATAATAATAATAATGCATGCTTCATGCACAAAAAATGAAGATCTAATCTTTTGTTTCGCGCATGCACAAATGATGAACCAAAAACTATAGGAATTTCAAAAGAACGTGTTCGATATATTTTGCATGAAAAATTGCATATGAAAAAGTTTTGAGCAAGATGGGCGCCATGCTTGCTCACAGCAGATCAAAAACGCACTTGCATGAAAATCTCTGAACAGTGCTTAGAGCGTTTTAACAAGAATAAACCGACTTTGTGCTTCGAATTATTACTATGGATGAGAATTGGATTCACCAGTACAACCAGAATCTAAACAGCAGTGAAAACAGTGGACAGAAGCTGGTTGTTCAGTGCCAAAGAAGACACTGTCGGTTCCATCAGCAGGAATGAATCATGGCATCGGTGTTTTGGGATGCTAAAGGCATTTCATTTATTAATTATCTTGAAAAGGGTAAAACAATAACCGGGGAATATTATTCCGCTCTTTTAACCAAAATAGACGAACAAATTCGTGAGAAAACACCTGGTTAACACAAGAAAAAAAATCATCTTTCATCAGGACAATGCACCCGTCCACAATGGTGCTTTGGCAATGAGAAAATTAAGGAATCTGCACTATGAATTGTTGGAACATTCACGCTGTTCCCCAGATTTGTCTCCCTCGGACTTCTATCTCTTCCCAAAACTAAAACTCTTCCTCGCTGGGCAGTATTTTCTTCGAATCAAGAGGTGATTGCAGCTGTAGTGGAGTATTTTGCAGATCTTACTGAGAACCAGTATAGGGACGGGATAATGGAGCTGGAGCATCTCTGGAATAAATGTATTAGTCTTAAGGGAGATTATGTTGAAAAATAAAAATAATTTTGAAATTATAAATTCGTTTTTTCATTGTTAGGCTGAGAACATTTCAGTACTGAGTGGAGCCACCTTTGGCCTGAATGGCAACAACTACCCTTAGCAGAATGCTTTCAACAAATTTCTGATACTTTGCAACAGGAATATTATTCCATTCCTCGCACGAAGTCCCCCACCATTGCTGATGCTGATCACGGTCGCTGTGGTCTGAAGCGAAACCAGCGTTCAAATTCGCTTCAAAGATGTTCCATGGGAATGAGGTCTGAACTCTGAACAGGCCAATCCGACACTTCAACGTTGTTTAGTGGAAAGCAATCACAGGCAGTGAGTGTATGGCATGGAGCATTCTCGTGCTGAGACATGAAATGGTCACTGCCTAAGCACTTCCCCAGTGTCGGAAGCATGAGTCGTCCAGGATGCCCAGGTACTCGTCAGACGTCATAGTTTTAGTTTCGTCCACAAATGGACCAAGCCTCATCCAACTGACTGGTTGAATGATGCAGTTCTGCTGTAATCATGATACGGGTAATCCCATATCTAAACACGGCCATCAGAGTGAAACAATTTGAAGCTTGAGTTGTCGCTCCACGAACCCTTTACCAATCATCTACGATCTAATTATCTATGTGTGGCTTGCCCGCAACAGCTCTCTGCCGTGGTAACCTAAGCCATGCAACTCTCTTCGGCCAGGTTTAGTGCTGATGACCCTGCAGGATTTTTGAAGTTGACCGCGAAGTCTGGTCACGTTCGGAATGCTCGTACATTTTGAGAGAGAACTCGTCGATCTCAGTCAGTGAGTCTGTAGCCTCCCAGAGTGTTTTCTTGCTGTCGTAGCACCATCAACGTTCATCTACTAATGACATAAGCAACGGTGGGTTTCAGTATATTGAGATAGGCAGTAATGTCAATGTGGTGCTCGACTACCATCCCACGTTGGCCATCAGTTCAGCTGAAAGTGGCATCCTGACATTGAGTACAGTGTAAAACATGCAGCACATCCTACCTTTTATTACCATACTAACACCGACACCCTCAGAATATTTGCATCTGGTAGGATCCGAAATTTGCAATGCACGTAAGGTGTCCAAATACGTTTGTCAACATAGTGTAATTTAAGGCAAGGACACATAGTCAGTATTATTTGATGATTTACTGCTGATGACTCATCATGCGCAACCTAAGTCATTGTCGTGGTAACCTGTTTCGGACAATAATGTTCTTAAGTGTCTCGTATTGATTTCCTATGAGCAACGAGAATATATACAGTTTGGTTTTGTCATCTAC
Source organism: Typopeltis vanoorti (assembly GCF_054136105.1). Taxonomy (NCBI): domain Eukaryota; kingdom Metazoa; phylum Arthropoda; class Arachnida; order Uropygi; family Thelyphonidae; genus Typopeltis; species Typopeltis vanoorti. The sequence goes on from NC_143551.1 coordinate 158,515,056, forward strand.
GAAGCACAGAAATACTAAATTTCCATAAAAGTAGAGTCAGATTTTTGTATAGCATTGCTCGAAAGACAGTCATAATTCATGAGTGATTATGTAATGTCCTATAAACAAAAGAAGAATGAGGGAGGACATATTCGGCATCAGTAAAATACTGAAGTTCCTTTGTATTAGGTGTGACAAGTTTTATGCACAATGCAACTGAAAATAGGAAAACCGGACTGCAGCTGATCACTGAAACGCATTTTATATTCATAAATACTGTCCGTCAAGACAGCAAGGAAGCGGAAAAACAGAGTGATGTGTCGCAAGCTGCCTGTCATCTCTTATAACTTGCTTTTCCCCGTGCAAAGAAAACATGATATAACTCCAGCAACTTTAAGAATATTTCTGATGCATTTCAAAATAGCTGCGAGAGGAATGAGATTTATTTCCTGAGACGCGTCTTTTTTGTGAGGATTTTTTCTAATAACATTTATGCCAAGACATTTAACAGCGATTGAGATTACGTAGAATTACATGCATTATTTCATATAATATACATCTGTTACATTATCTGAAGACTAGTCTCTAGTCTTCAGATAATGTAACAGATGTATATTATTATTTTTTCTTTCTTTCTTTCTTTCTTTCTTTCCCTCTTGCTCTTTTCCTCCTCAGTCTTTCGTATTTTACTTTCCTTCATCTAATCCAGTGGAAGCCTTCCTTCTCTACCTGATATTTGCCTTACCTAGTAGGCTAAACAAACACAGAAGAAGGCAATGGCAAACCACTTATTTTATTTTTCCAAGAAAATATTAGGAATATAGGCTTAAGTTATTGTGATATGGTGCGGAAAGATGGGACACCCAGGTTGGAAGTCATTGAAATCGCAGAAGAGCAGAGAGAGGAACTTCCAATGAAAGTAATCAGAATGATGAAGCCGGATCAAAGCCTTCTGGAAGTTCAACGTCTGATAATTTCAGAAGAAGACGCCTCTGCTTTACTGATTTATATAAAATAGGAACACGGAACGTAAGCGGCATGAATCAAGGAAAACTGGAACTGGTAAAGAAAGAAATGAGAAGAACTGGACTTGAGATTTTAGGAATCGATGAACTGATGGGTCACTTTGATACTGATGATTTCATGATGTTACTCTGGATATGGAACCTTCGAAGTAATGGAGTAGCATTCATAGTTAGAAGAGAATACAGAAATTACATTTTGAGTTACAACCCAGTGTCTGATAAAATAATTCTAAACAGAATAAAGGCATATCCAGTGAGTTTAACACTCATAGAGGTGTATGCGACCACTACAGAGTCAAGCGTAGATGAGATTGAGGAATTTTACAGCAGCAACATGCACGAAGTAGTATACAGTATTGATAAAACATATTGTCTCTTTATATTAGGTGATTGAAATGCAAAAGTTGGAGAAAAAGAAGAATGAGGCATCATTGGAAAATTTGGTTTAGGACTGATGAATGAAGCCGTAGAAAGGATGTTGGAATTTTGTGTCCAGAACAGTTGTTTTATTGGAAACACTTGCTTTCAACAACATTAAAGAAGATTGTACACATGGACTTCAGCTAATGGTGAATACAGAAATCATATAGATTATATTTTTACCAGAATAAGGTGGGGGAGTGCTATCCAAGCAGCAAAACCACTACCTGATACAGACTGTGGGACAGAGGGGATAAGAAGAAACAAACGAACAGTATCAGATTTTATTTAAATAATATAAATAAAGTATTTAAAATCTAGTTGAAAAGAAATTAAAAAGTTTGGAGAGGACAGGACAAGAGGAGAATTAGAAGAACTGTGGAAAGGGAAAAAATGTGTAATCATAGACGCAGGAAAGAAAACTCTAAGCAAACCAACGAGAAAGAATGATTGCATATGGTTGTTAGAAGAAGCTTCAAATAGCAGAGGAAAGAAGAAAAATGAAACTTCAGAGAAACAAGAAAGGGTTGAAAACTAAGTACATATTAGCAGGTAAGATAAGGAAAAACATCTAAACAAGAGGTGCAAGGAAATTGAAGAAATCGATATTATGGGTAGAACAAGAGATCTGTTTAGAAAGATAAACGAAGTTACAGGGAAGTTTATCCCTAGATCAACAGTTGTAAAAAATAATTCAGGAAAATGTTTGATGGAAGAAGAAGCAATGAAAAGAGAACTTGTTGATGAAACCCTGATAAAAATAAAGCAAAGTGATATCAGCAATGGAACAGCTGCCAAAAGGAAAAGCTCCTGGAGCTGATGGTGTGTCAGTGGAATTATTGAGAGCAGCTAGGGATGAAGTAGTGAATACATTAACTGAAATTCGTCAACAGGTTTGTAAGAAAATACACTGGCCTAGAGATTGGAAAACATTAGTATTCATCCAAATTCCAAAACAGTTAAATCCTAAGAGATTGTGGGAATTATAGAAAACATCGTGCTTTAATTTCATATGCCAATAAAGTTATGCTGAAAGTGATCCAACAAAGGCTGGAGTAATATGTGAATAGAGAAATACCACAAGAACAGGCAGGCTTTAGGAGAGGTAGACGAACTAAAGACCAAATAGCAAACACGAGATCGATTATGGAATGAAGAAGAGAATTTCAGAAGGAAGTATTCATCTGTTTTATTAATTATAAGAAAGCTTTGATTGCGTGGATCACAAGAGACTGTGGATTGTAATGAGATCAATGGGAATACCCGAGCATCTAATTCTCTTAATAAGAGAGTTGTATGACAATCAAGAAGCTTGAGTAAAAACAGTCTTTGGAAAAACAGACAGTGTTCGCGTTGAAAAAAGGGTGCGGTACAGTTGTATACTGTCGCCCTATCTTTTTAATATTTATAGTGAATATATCATGAGAATGGCTTATTTAGACAAAGATCCAGCTGAAATTAAGATTGGTGGCAGAAAAATAAATAGTTTAAGATATGCAGATGATACAACCCTCATAGCAGAAACTTAGGAAGATTTAGAACGGTTGAGTCTATTGGTTAAGACGGAAAGTAACAAAGCCGGGCTTAATATAAACATCATCAAAACAAAAGTGATGGCGTCGGTCATTTGAAATGAATTTATAATAGAGGGAGATAAAATAGAGATCGTTGAAAGTTACGATTTACTGGGGTCCGGAATCAGAAACTATAGTAAATGTGAAAATGAAATTAAAAGAAGGATAGTCATGAGATAAAAAGCTATGTTAAACTTGACAAACATTATTAAAGATAAAGGTGTGAGTGAGGCCTCGAAATTTAGAATTGTCAAAGCAATGGTATTTACAGTAGTGATGCATGGATATGAAAGTCGGATTATAAAGAAAAAAGACAGAACGCGAATTGATTCATTTGAATTATGGGCGTAGAGGAGACTATTAAGAATCCCATGGACTGCAAGAATGACCAATGAGTAAGAAGGTTTTAGAGAGTTTAAAGTTTAAAATTACAGAGAGGACAGAATGCTCCTTGGAGGCGACAATCGCTAAACAGACGTTGATGTATTTTTAACACATTATGCGAGCTGATGAAGCATTGGAAATGGAAGTTATGTTGGAGAAGATTGAGGAAATGAGAAGAAGAAGAGGAAGACCAAACAAAGAGTTCGATGGACAACATATAAGGACTTATTAATTTGAACTTACAATTGCTGAAAGAAAAGACAAGAGGCCGAGTAGAATGGAGAGGTTTTATTCAAAAGATCACCAAGAATCAGATACGACTGGATGGCATATAACAAGAATTACAAAGAGAACTGCTATAAATTCTTGTCAATGGAATTGGCGTATGTTTTTGAAACGCCTCTCTTCTCACTTTGCATGGTTTACATGAGGAAAATCCCATTTTCCAGCCAAGGTGATTTACCTTCAGTTTAAAAGTCTCTGTAAAGGTACCTCTGGTAATGCACCAAGAACTGAGCCCAGCTATTTACAATCAAAGAATCCTGTCTTGCTTTTGGCTGTTCTTATGTTTTACAGTAGCAAATGGACGTTACTCTGAGGAATTGGTAATATCTTACTTATGGTACTTCGCTTACAGTTTTAGTTAGTGATACTTCATCTTTTTTCAAGTGAAAAAAAACGCCTTTTTTGAAGGAAACAAATCCGTCATATTGTACAACAGTTGCCATAGTTTTTGTTGCATGTTGTGCAATTTTGTACGACCGTTCAAATGCATTATATGTATTGAAAACATTCAAAGTTTGATATACCAAGAGTTCTAGGTGAACAGACCGTAAACTATTCGTTTCTAAAAGACTATATGATAGCTTACTTCTTAACTATTCATTCTCTGGAAGAATCTCTGTTTCTATGAAAGTACCATTTAGGGACAATTAACAAAATGACATTGGGTAAAAACATACATAATTAATTTTAAGAGGTCATTATACATGAACAGTTACATGTTATGCGATGGATTTTCAGTGCCTGTTCAAGTTAGATATCCGATTACTTATTAGTCCTGAAGACGTTGAAAGACAAGCAAAACGCATTCATTTGTTTGAATATATTATAAGGAACTAAATCATTACGTGATTGTTTACCCTGTACCGTTTTCGTATTTAATTACCCGCATCTCACGAATATCAGCCAGCTCCCTCTAGAGATAGTTAATCCTAATAATGAACCACGAGTATTCATGCATGAGCATTTTCTGCTGCAACGCATGTTTAATTTGCTATTTTAGCAAGAGTTTTGTAACAATTAATTCGAATGTGTATGTGTGAAATTTCGACATATGTTCTATTATAACATTGATAATATTTTCGAGAATCCAGACAAACTGAGAAAACATTTCTGATTCCAAAAATCTTTCGATAATACGCAGTTGTGTTCTGGAAAGCAATCTCTTCGTGTACTGGTCCAACAATATCTCCTCTACTGAAATCGCTAGTATTGAATGTCTTCTGTCGTTCCTAACGCTATACGTTTGTGCATGTTCAGCATTAACGTAGACTCTGAGCACCATATGCGACAATCCCTAGCACAGACGATTCTAGCTGTACAGATTTTACGGAGTCAAATATCGGATAGAACTACTTTATAAGTTTTTACAAGGAGTGTGTCAGTTATACTCTTGGAGAATTGTACTCGTCTGAAGTAGCAAATCTTAGCATTTTTAATACAAGTTACATTCAATAACTTCTCTATATTATTTTCGACATAGCAGTACCTCCTTAGCACTGTTGGAATATCACATGATATTCCAAGAGTGCTAATATTCCAAGAATCGTTTGTCCGAAAAGATCTCAGTTCTAATCTACTCTCGGGATATATTTTAAGCCCTTTTATAAAGCTCGCCTTTATAAAGAAACCTTTTATAAAATAAAAGCAAGCTTGTGTGATTTTTATTATAAATTGTAAAAGCTATTCCTTAACTGTGATTTACTGGGACTTTTCCATAAAGATCTATAATAAACTTTAAAAAAAACTGAGATTTTATGTCAGGTAAGCTGAGCTAATCAACATTCAGTTAAACATATAAAAACCGATATTATATTCCGAATTTTAAGCTTGTGTAAACAGCTTCCTCATAAGAAAGAAAATTCGGTCAGCTCCTGTACAACAACAACACAACAACAAGGTGTGCTTGTGGTTGCTAACCTTGGTGATTTATTTGTTATCAGTGAAAAATGTTAATTTTATCATTGACAGAGGACATGCCAGTTGCTATCTAGAAGTGGAAATCAAGTTCTGAGACAAATCAATTCAGAACTTAGGACGGAAAATATTTTGCAGTTTTAAAAGTCCCTAAGATTAACACTCTTTTAATTCAGGCTAGTAAGGTTATATTATTAGCCGGAGGTTATAGTCGGTGTGAATAATAGCAAATTGTATTATAATCATCAAAACTAACTGCCACCTAATGGCATACAATTTTGCTGTAGCACAGGCATTGTAGTTGTACCACAGTTATTGTGGTTGCGACATGCAGTTCTTTTATCTTCATGGCAGGAAACACATGGCGAGGGATTATATATTTATAACGAATTTACTTACCTGGGCTAATTAAAGCTAAGATATCTGTGTTTTTCCAGGAAAACGCAGGAGAGTCACACTATTCTGTGATTATATATGCAAGGTCAAAGTTACCGTTCGCTTGCAATTACGAAAAAAAAATTTAATAAATAAAAATAAAAAAATAAAAAAATAGACACTGAGCTGTGAGTGTGGTCTTAGGTTACCTGGATCGTTTCAGGCTTTAAGCATCGTACTCGGCACTTCTTTGTAAAAATGATGAAGCCGGCTGACTGCCTCGTTCCAGGAGTGCATGTACTTTGCTTAAATCTGCAGTTATCCTTAATGGTACAACATAAAAAAATGATGCACTAGGCAAGTCAGCACTCTTGAACTGGTCAGAGATGCTCCAGTTATATCGCGATTGATACGATTTGATTTGCACAGGCTTTCCTTCGGCTAACTCGTTGGCCGAAGGAAGGTACGAGATTGCACCTGCGCATGTGCGCCCATTCCCCAGTTTGGGTCGATCGAAGGAAAACCTCGGTGTGCTTTGTTACGTTAGTGACTAAAGTGTATATGGATTATGATTACAAACACAAGTACTTCGGGGTAAAGTTTCCATCAGTATTGTAATGGATAATGGAATTTGTTATCTTTCGTTAACATTTACGATACTGCACAACGGTTCGTAAAATATTCAAAATCTGTCATAATCTACGGAATTCTGCTTACATAAAGTTGTTTATAAGAAATTTTTTAACTTAGCCACCCCCACGAGGAACGCGTTACTTGTGAAAGTTCGAAAAAAAAAAAAGAGTTTTCCTCGGCGAAGTAAAAACCAGAAAATGCACACAGTATGAAGGTATAATATACTCGTAACCATGGAATTATCATAAACAACATTTTTTGCACAAACCGTTATCCAAGTGTGACAAATGTAGGAACTGCAAATTCTAATTTCTATAACTACAACCCAATCAGATGGACTGCAATTATAAAATTTGGAGATGTGGAAATACCTAAACAATAGATTTTGTTTTCATTCTAGTATAATCTGCTAAAGCCAATACTTTATAGTTCTTTAAAGCCCAGCCAGCGGGTATCTAGTTCACCTTATCTTATCGAATAGCGATAAATAACGCTAAGCATTTGCATAGCGTTATTGCATATTTCATTGAATTATTAGCCAGGTACCCCGTCAGTGGTTGCTTCAAAGAGATGAAAATCATCGGGTGCAAGATCAGGACTGTGCAACTGACAGCTCATCCCATTCGAAGAGCTTTTCTAATCTGACGATACCAAAGTTAATGAATATGTGCTAAACGTATATTCATGGGTTGTTTTCAGACCTAATGTACACAAAAGTTTCCAAAGAATGGTGGTGGTGGTGTGCGCTGCACGACGAATGGTGCAGTGCACACCACCCAGTAAGATGTTAAATTTCTGACAATATCTTTCACTTTGTGGTATTTTCTTTGATTAAGGTATCTGTGAGACAAACATTGTTGACATATCTAGATTCCAGGTTCCCTTGTTTTATTTTAGACCTGCCTTTCTCGATGGTGTTAGCAAGACGTTACTCAGAAGGTTGACTCGTTACTCATTTGCTCTGTAGGCCTCTGCAACTAGCAATAAATTTCTGCACGATCTAGTATGCGGTATCGTTAACCATGAAGAAACTTAATTAAATGTGCAACAGTTTGTCCTGCCTTATTCAATTGATGACGGCTATATGACTCTCTTGTGATACCATATACTGGTCGTTTGAGGACACGTACAACGCATACACCCTATTTTCCTATTCAGATCCAATCATCCGCGAACGATGCATTTTCATATATGAACTACTATCTTATTTTTTGTAACAGTCTGATATACTTGTCAAATTATAGTGCTATCTGCGAATAAACGTAAGCAATTTGGCCTTGATGACCGAGAGTATAATTTTGACTCTTTATTTCTCCAACGATTAGGGTGTGAGTTCAAACAATTTTGTCTCATAGACGTTGGTATTTGCCTATTTGCTTACTGCCTATTTACCTATTTGACCACCTATTTGCTTACTGGAGGCCTGAATGCCTTGATAAACTTCACGTTTAGTCTCATAAGCACTACTTGAGGATTGTGTAACTCAAATCCATCCACCATATCAAAATGTATGATAGATTTGCACTCGTTTTTTTTTTTTTTTTTTTAATAGGAATCACTTAATGAAAAAGATGATACATAATACTTCTCGTGAATGGGTTCTAGACAGAAGGCCTTTTACTAAAATATATGATTTTTTTTTTTGATTTCATCCATCTGGACAATACTTCTCCCCAGATTTGAAATGTCCAAAATTGCAATGGCATGTTTGATCGAAGAAAAATTTCCACTCTTAAGATGAGGTGTAGAAGTCGCACTTAGCAAAGAGGTGAATAATTTGAGAGATGTAACATGATCACTCAGACTTTGCATAATTAATTTATTACCGTATTCTTCCAAATGTTTTATAGTTTTTCATTGTAATATTATTATCACTCTACATAGCCAATATGAAGAAATTTAAGTGCTTTGTGTACTGAGTATATTAACTTAACTTCATATGAATGTGATGGGGTTTGATTGTTTTATTCCGGAAAAAACACATCCGATTTACAAATCTGAGACATTGGCCTTATATTCCTAGATGCAATATCAATGAAATTAACCGACCATTTCTCATTAGCTACACTTGCCATTGTTTTAATTCCATTCTCGTGAATTTTGCACAGATTAAAAAGAAGTAACCTAAACTATGCACGAAATATTTATTGATTCATCGTTCATTAAAATAGCTTAAGCAAGCTCAAAAAATCCCAAGAAAATACTTTCACACAAATTTATGGAAACGTAGAAAGTTGTAATGCATCTCTGAATGTTGTCTTTTGTCTCCCTAATCAACCGGTGCGAAATCTCTACTTTCAATAGAATATCCGTGTGATATACGAAACCAGTGAGTCTGTCTAAATATATTAAGGAAATCAACAAAATTTATTTGTATCATAACAGTATCATGCGAGCTTGTCTACACGCGTCTCGCAGTCGCATGAATTACATGGTTAATGTTGCAGAATAACTAAATGCACGTTAGTTACAGAAGTTAGTTAGTTTCAAGTTGCAGAATAACTAACTGCACGTCGTGTTGAACTGTGATTCACAATTTCAAGCTTATTTAGTTAAATAAATGTTTATGACATTACGGACTGGGATACCTATCCCAGAAACATGATTAGCCTGTCTCCTGTGTGTAAATATAGGGTCCAAAATGTTGTCGTATCCCCCCATTAAGCAGTTTAATTGCTTAGAAATCAACTGGTACTCTCAAGTAGAATATCTGGTAGCTTTGAACTCAAAAGAGGTAAATGTCAAAGAGCAGATGCTGCCTTTGAGAAAGCGATGCATAATATAAGAATGTTAGTTCATGCGTGAATCACGTAACTAACATTAGAACATCACGTAACGTGATATTCTAATGTTAATTCACAACATCACATAGAGTAGTGCAGAAAACATGTTATCCCATACAGATTGTATAAAAGGGTGTAAAATTCGCTTTTAATGTGAATAAAACTGTATATGAAAAAAGGAAAACAAGAAATAACTGAAGATAGTTTTGGCGACTATTATGCAATGATAATAGCTCATTACACAATATAAACAGAAAAGTAAACGAGATCATAATTTTGGCAGGCACTAACGACTTAACCAACGATAAATTCAGTATGAGAAAGGGCATGAAAAGGTTGTTGGAAGAGGCGAGAGCGAATCGCGAGAAAGTGAAAATAGTAAGTATATTATCTCGATGACAAATGATTCGATGCGTAGGCTGTGTAGAAGGAATGGATGCGAGTTGTTGAGTGTGTGTGGAGTGAGTTTGAGGGAAGAATTTGTATAAGAAGAACGGCCTACACTTGAATGCGTTTGGCATCAGGAGTCTTGAAAAATTATGAATTGATATTATAAGACAAAACACAGTCAGTGGAACGGATTTCTGATGGGGAGGAATCGTGAGAATGTGTGTAAGAGCGACAAAGTTAGGCAACTCTGTTAATTATGGGAATAGCTATTATTATGGAAATGATTATGAAGAGAGAAAGATTCTATGTTCGTCTGGTTCTCACCTGGCAAGCATGTGTATCGATTTCTGAATAAGTAATGAACTAGATAAGAAGAGAGATTTGGAGGGTGTTGAACTGTATTATGCAGACCACAGTCATGTGTATGCAGAAGAGCATACAGATAATTTATTATGTCTGTACACAAATGCTAGGAGTATCAGAAATAAAAGCGTAGAATTTGTTGCCTTGGATAATATCCCGGAGGCATTAGCGAGATCTGGCTATAAGAATCAGACGTACTAACTGATATTGAATGTACAGATAAAATTTTTTTAGGAAGGATAGACAGGATAGCAAAAGGGGGGGGGAGGTTGCTGCTAATGATATGAAATGTCTTAAATCCAGTTAGAATTGAGACATATGACTGCAATACTAGTAACAATTTTTCATGTGGCAGGGAGTTTGAAGTCATTTGGTGTGAGGTGGTCTAAAAGATTAAATACACAGTGGGATGTTGTTAGTAACGATAGAAATACATCAACAAATAAATAAGATGGTGCGAAAAGAGTATTCATAATGGGAGACTTCAATTACCTGAATATTGATTGGGTAGTTATGAAATCTCATGAGAAGAATAAAAGTGAAATTATTGAGTTGTTGCTGGACAACTTTCTCAAGCAGCATATGATAGAAAGAACTCGAGGTTAAAGAGTATTAAATTTCAGTTAAAGACTATGCTGCCTCTGGTTGGTGACAGTGATTATATGGTATTCACTTGAGAAGTGACTAAGTTTTTGAATATCCCATTCAGAAAAGGTTACATGCTGAACTACAAAGCAGGATATTTATGACCACCTGAGGGGGGGGGTATGCTGGTTTTTTGTGCCATAGTATCCGTTATTGAATGGGGAGGATATCGACAGTGCGTGGGAATAATTTAAGTATTTTTAAATGTTTAAAAATACTTAAATAATGCGATATCAGAATTGTCCCTAGAGTTCGAAGAATAAATAGAATAGGAGTGAATTGGATGCGTAATCTACTCTAATTAAGACAACGATTCGTAAGAAAAAGATGATGCGGAAGAAATAACGTGTGCATAAGGATGATGACAATTATGATAATTATAAGCAGGAGGTCAGAAGAGCCACAAGTTTTGTACGGAAAGCTAAGTCCGAGAATGAAAAGAAACTGGCTTTGTAAGCTAAAGACAGCCCAAAAGAATTCTATCATTATACTTCAAGTGAAAGAAAGAACGAATTTAAAAGAATAACTCTACTGAATACAAATGGAGTGAGGTTATAGATGCAGAAGAGGTTGTTCAGCTAATGAGTACCCATTTTGTTAAAAGCTATCAACCTGGTACACGACATTAAGCTCATTGCTACTTCTTCACTGGATGATGAAACTCATGTGTGTGAGGTGGAAATACTAGAGATGTTGCACAAACTGAATAAGAATTATGCAATAGGAACTGATGGGATATCAGCACGGATGCTAAAAGAGTGTTCAGGTGAACAGGCCATTCCTTTGAACAGGCTACATAATCTGAGTCTCAGAACAGGGAAGATTCCACAGGAGTGTAAAGAATGTATGGTAATCCCATTGCACAAGGGTGACGCAAACTCCGATGTACCAACTATCGACCACTTAGTTATCTCAGGAGTGGTGGTGAAGATTTTGGAAAAATTGGTCAGGGATCATATTCAGAAATTGGTTGATAGTGAATCTCTACTTTGCAATGAACAGCGTTCGTTTACTAAAGGAAGCTGATGTTTTAGAAACTTAAGTATTCACTTTCTATAATAATGTTACCATTGAGTTCGACAAGGGGAATGGTACACCACGATACTTTCGGATTTTTCTAAGGCTTTTGACAAAATACAGCATGGTAGAGTGTTGCATAAATTGGAGAATATGAGTTTGGATTATAAAATGTTAGCGTGGATAAGAGGATGGCTGACTGACAGATATCAAATTTGATTTGAATGACTTTAAATTGTATTCCTTGGGAAACACAGCAGGTGAGAGACTGTTCCACAGTGCAGCAGTTGCAGGGAAAGGAAGAGGAAAAGAAATGTGTTCTGTTTTTTTTTCTTGGTGTACTGTGAAGGGATGTTGTGTAGCAGCTGCACGTGTTCCAACGAGTTTAGTACTGAGCGGAGGAATTATTGATGTTATTTCAGATGAGCATTTCCCATGGAAATATTTGTAGAATATACATACTGCAGAGACCATACGTCTGTGTGAAAGTGGGAGGAGAGAGTTGCTAAGGGATGGATCGTTGATAAGTCTAATTGCTCTCCTCTGTATTGAGTCGAGCATATTGTGAGTGCTTTTTGGGAGGCACCACCTCCATATGTGGGAGCAGTATTCAATAGTTGGGCGGATTTGTGACTTGTATAATGTTAATAGCTGTTAGTGGGTTAAGTAACGTTTTCAGGGAAAGAGAAATCCTAGTTTTTTGTTTTTTTTTTGAGGCTGAGGATGAAATGTTTGAGATATGTTTGTGCCAGGAAAGGTTTGATGTGAGGGTGATTCCATGGAGCGAGATCTGTCTGGAAATTTGGGTAATCAACAAAGGATACTGAGAAAAAATGGTTCTTTTTTATGGAAAATTCTGGGTTTTATTGGGATGAAATTTATGAGGTTATCTGAACCTCATTCTAGAATGGCTTCGATATCGGAGTTGAGGGTGGGGGTGGTTGATGTTCTGTAGGTTGAGGTGAGTTGTGTAGGGTAAGACTTATCAAATGTAAGCGAGTTTTCTGTCTGGACCATGTGTGTGATAGTAACTGGCAATCCACCTACAGAAGTCCTGGGTCAGACCAAAGAATGGTAGTTTGCCTAGTAGGCCTTTGTGCCAGACCCGGTCGAAGGCTTTGGAGATATCTAGCGCAACCACTTGAGATTCGCCAAACTTCTCCGTTGCATTTTTCAAGAGATGGGTGACGTATGTGAGTAGCTCTCCTGTTGATCGGCAGTGGCGGAATTCATACTGGTGGTCATTTATTTAGTGAGTGTCTTCAAGATAGTGAAGGAGTTGGGAATTAATGGATTTTTCCATTACCTTTGACAGGACTGAGGTAAGCGAGATAGGGCGGTAATTGGATGGCAGTGACTCGTCACCCTTCTTGGGAATGGGCTGAATGTAGGCCAATTTCCAGTTTGTGGGATAGATTCCAGTGGAGTAGGAGAGTGTGTGTGTGTGTGTGTATATATATATATATATATATATATATATATATATATATATATATATATAGGTGACATAGGATAGAAATCAGTGCTGGAGCACAAACTTTCAGAACAATTGGGGGGATAGCCATCAGTGCTAGGAGGCTTTTTGTGTCTAATTTGGACAGTATTTTTTTCTGATCTCATCCTGGCAAAAGGATATAGGGGGCATTGTATGTTGGGTGGTTGGGGGGACATTTTCCATCGTCAGTTATGCATGCATTTGAAGCAAAGTATGAGTCCAGAAGATTAGCTTTTTCTGTGGGTGATGATGCAGTAGAGCCATCGGAGTGTGATATGTGGTGGGAATAGTGTTGGACAGAAGTTACTGCCAATTGCTTTGGCGAGAGACCAAAAGGCTCGGCTGCCGTTTGAACAAGCTGCTAGTTTCCTGCTTTTTGCTCTTTCGAACTCTGTTTTGGCACTGTTACAGTGCCAAACTACTCTTGTATCTGTGTAAACGTTGTTGCATGGGGGAGCAGATGAGCACTAAGTTGTGGTCATAATTTCCCAGGGGGCTCACTACTTTCACTGTGTATTTGGATGGGTCATTGGTTAGGAAAAGATCTAGGGTATTTGTGGAGTAGTTTGGGTTATCTGGTATTTTGGTTGGCATCTGGACAAGTTGTGTAAGGTCACTGGTGATGGCAAATGTTTCGGCATCTCTGCCTGCAAGATCTGTTCAACTGGAAGAGGAAAGCCAGCTAGTGTTGTGGACGTTAAAATCTCCTAGGAGGATGATTTCGCTGTTGAGAAAGTGAAGTGGGATTGGAGAAAGTCGATTTTTAGGGAGAGGAAATTAAAGAGCTTAGGGTAGTTGGTTGTGTTGGTGGAGCGATAGAGACAGAAGATGGAGAGAGGAAGGGACATTTTCAACCAAAGGAGGTCGAAGTTGGGTGATTCTAGGTTGAGTGCTCTCTGGCAAGGTATGTCAGAGCGGATGTATGCACAGACACCACCCTTGGTACGAAAGTTGTTAAAGAGTGTGTAGTTTGGAAGGTTGAGATAAGTGGTGCTGGGGGGGGTGCGGTGGGATTCGTGTTTCTGCCAGGAAAAGTAGGTGGGGTTTGGTAGACTCTAGGTGGTAGTGGACACTATTCAGGTTGGATTTCAGGCGACGGATGTTGATGAAGTTGATATGTAGGGTTTTGTGAGTCATATGTTGGACCGCATGGGTCTTGCACATTTCCTATGTGGTGCCTGCATGCTGTCTCCATAGTGGCTGCTAGTGGCATCACTTGGTTTCTTCAACAGTTTATCTTGTCTGTAGTCGATGGTCCAACTGGTGTCACCATTTTGACGTTTTTCTTCCAGTTGTCTTCGAAGCTGGCGTCTTTGTTTCCTTTGTGTAAATGATAGGTCTGGTTGTGCACATATGCGCGATTGGGGATAGGTGTCTTTGATCTTGTTGCTGATCGCTGTTGTTAATTTTGATGTGCTTGTCGGCGTGCTGCAAGTCACTTTTACTAGGCGCGGAAGGTTCGTACCGTCCTTCCTTTTGTTTACAGACCCGAAACGATGGTACCTGACGATATTCTTAGGATCTATGTTGCAGCCTTCAGCTAGTTTGTTGATGTCCGCTGCTAATGATTTTCCGTTTTCAGTCAGGAAATTCAAAATGATGGCGTTGAGTTTTTATGTTTGGCCTCCATCAAGTCGTTTACCGTTGATGCGATTAGATCGCGAAGTTCCTTCGCTGGTGGAGTGGAGCTTGCGTTGCGCTGGTATTCAATTTGTTCTAGCTTAGCTTCGACTGCACGTATTTTGGGGGTAAAAGTTTCATTTAAAGCATTGATGTGCTGGTCGAGGCTTTCGACACGTTTATTTATGTTCAGAAGTTGTTTTACCGAAGGGAGGCACAGCGAACAGAAGTACTGTTGGTTAAGTTCGATAAGTAGTTTTTGTGCAGCTTCGTCTATTTTCGTGTAGGAAGCGTG
This sequence comes from Typopeltis vanoorti, assembly GCF_054136105.1. Lineage (NCBI taxonomy): Eukaryota > Metazoa > Arthropoda > Arachnida > Uropygi > Thelyphonidae > Typopeltis > Typopeltis vanoorti. The sequence goes on from NC_143551.1 coordinate 158,530,253, forward strand.
CAGCTAGTGGCGGCAGAACTCGCAGAATATGCCATTTTTTCTATCTGTGACACCATTTTTGCAGCTGAGGCACGTAATAGGTATGTCGGTGGCGGTTGACGGCACTGTGCTGGCGAGACACGTGGTCCTCGTTCGCTGTTGGCTTTTGATGCCGCCATCTTTGCTGCGTACGGTAGGCATCGTGAGAGCTTACGTGGCTGATTTAAAATTAGAAGGATATCTGATTTAATACACTATAAGTACTTACAGGTTGTACTGAAGTATTCTGCTACTCAACACTCGCTTTTTAGTTTCCGTTTGATGATTAATTTTGAATGTAAAACACTCGCAATGAGTGAGGAGTGCTATTGATATGCAATTCTTTTTTAAATTCAATTTCTTTTCAATTCAATTCTTATTATTCTTTTTGCAATTCAATTTATATAGACTGGAATTGTGGGCATGTGAAAATGGCTGTCATTTCAATGTTAATAAAATCTAAAGTCAATTTTCATGAAATGGAAATACTAGAGCTATTGCACAAACTGAATAATAATTCTGCAATAGCAACTAATGGGATATCAGTACGAATGCTAAAAACATGTTCAGGTGTTCCCTCAGATATTCAATGTCGTATTATATTAGTGGGATTATGCTTGAAGAAACTGATAAGGCTAGGGAACTTGGAGTTTTAGTAAACAATAAGTAGACGTTCAAGGGTCACATAACAAAAATTGTAAATATACAACTCAAAGAATAATGGCAATGCTGAAACAAACTTTAACAAGAAAAGATAAGGAAGCCATTTTGCCTCTTTACAAGACCTTGATAAGACCTCACTTGGACTATTGCGCATCGGTTTGGTATCCTGCTTCCGGATGTGATTCTGATAATAGTGGAGAGAGAGAGAGAGAGAGAGAGAGAGAGAGAGAGAGAGAGAGAGAGAGAGAGCTAAGGAGATTATCAAAAATGATATCAGGGTTGTGGAATATAGATTATGAAATCGGAATGAAAGTTTGTAGGCTGCAGAAACTAACAAACAGAAGAAAGTGAGGTGATATGATTGAGACTTACGAACTTCTGAAATCATATAGGATTTTAACTGATGGAATTTTTCATTTTATTGAGGGTAACAAGAGGGCATTTACGGAAATTGAGAATGAATGCTGTCAAGTAGATTTTTCTCTCATAGAGTGGTGCGTGATTGGATGCCTTTGGTTATTGTGTGTGCAAGTAGCGTGAATGGATTCAAGAACAGGTATGACAGCTGGTGCGAATAGTGTGGCCTACCTTGATGAGTTCCTGATTTCCTGGAGGTCTCTTTATAATAATAATAATAATAATAATAATAATAATAATAATAATAATAATAATGTATGAAGGCCACAGCCGCTAATATTGTCTTGGACACGTGAGTATAATAATATCGATACAGCAAACATTTAGATTGCATATATTCAACCATATTGCGTCTTTCAAGAAAAAATGACGAGATTTGTGATGCGAAAATAAAATCTGAAAGCACCTTCCTTATGACCAGAGAAACACTAAACGGAATTCAGATCAATGGTACACTACACTACATTCTGCATTTTGTTCTCCAGAAGAATTGAATTTGAATTGATATAATTTAGTAGGTTAGCCTTAATCTGGCGAAGCTTATCACCAATACCCTGTGACCTTCGATGAAGGGAAATGAATTAATTTCTTGCAAGGAATACTTCAAAACAGATAATCATATTAGGATTCTGAAAAGCAGATCCTTTTCATTCACAATTAAAAAAGTAGATATATTTGAAAAGTGTGTCTTCAAACATCATGGAAGAGAACTAAAAAGATATTTCTTTATACACGTCCAGTGACTGACAGCTCAAAGCATCGGTTTGTTTTGCACTTTTGCTGGCATTTATCCTCCCTAGGATATAAGAATACTTGAAGAGACAAAACAGCAGAACGAAATCATGTCCTGGTGATGTGGACTGTAGTGTTTTGATGACGGGAGCAATAGAACAGAAGGCATCGAGAAATAAAAGCGAAATACAAGGAAATATAATACAAGTGCGATGTCACGAAAACAAGTATGGACATTGTGTTCAGTTTCCTGCACCCCCATAGAGATAGTTATGAAGGAGTAAACTGAGCCAGTGCAATAATGAGGAAGAACAAACATTTTGTCACACAATAATGTCGTTTTCGTATACAATATGTTCATGTTACTGTGTGCAGATTGCGTCTTTGCTCCCCAACATCAGAGACTATGCGATTTGATTCCTCCGTGGCAGAGATCTTTATGAACATCTTTAGACGGAGAACGATTGTCATTCTCCCGGAATGAAATCACCATTCTCATTGAATAACTGAACCGGCTTAAAAAATATTATATTTTTATCCAAAGTATAATATAGTACATTGGATGAATTGCTATTCATCCAATGTATTATACTGTAGTTTTCTTTCAATATTTTATGAGTTAGGTTAATACATGAAAGATGTAATGTGAAAGTATAAGCCACTTGGCTACCTTACCTAACTGATGCATTGCTTTAGAGTTTGTTAGTTCGTAAAGAAAGACTGTGCCGATGCCAACTTTTAAATGATATACATTTACTTTTATTTATTCTACTTTTACATTAAAACAGATGACTTTCATTCACTACAGACAAGTATGTCTTATATTACATACTAAGAACTAAATTAATGGTTATTGCATTTTTTTAGCATTATTTCAGATATATTATAAAGAGTTTATATATTGAAGTGGTGATGATATCGCGTGAAGTGATCTCATAAATTTCCGACTGATATCACATCATAAACAAAGCCCAAGGGAAGCATTCAGCTGTTCCTTGCGAACATAGACTGAGAAAACATGCACAAGTAAATACGCAGTCATTTTATTTTATAACAAACAAAACCTGGGCATGATTTCAATTTTGAATGAACTTCTCGCTTATTGAAAATTTAAAACAGAATAACTACTTTTCGAAATTATTCAAATTTCGAAAGTTCAGAAGTTCAAAAGTTTTGAACTAATTTTTAAATTGTTTGTTATTTAAAAGTTAATGTCAAAAACAGTGTGTGAATATTCAGTATTATAGCACATCAGTGCTCATCTTAATTGGTCTAATGCAATTAATTGTGGGATAACTTTGAATACTTTAATACCCATCACAGCCTCTTGGTGCTATCGTCTCAGAGCTCACCCAGTCTCGCCTTCTCAGCAGTTTCAAACTACTAGAACGCTAAGAAATTAACCAGCTGCTCCTCTTAGATCTCTTGAAAGGGCTCAGAGGTGTATGTATTTTGAAAGCACACCCGGGCTATTAACGCAAATGTGATGCAATGTTTACGTGTCGAAAAGTGCCCTCTTCATGAAGCACCAATGCTTCATTATCCTCGTGAAGAGGGCAATGAAGCATTAGTATATTGCGTTTAATTTTAGGAATCATGCAAAGGCAGGACACAATTAGGGGAGTCTTTAACGGGAATAAATGCAAAGAATATAGTACGGGTAATACTGATATTTCGTGGATGAGCACCGAACACCTAGCACTTCCGGAATATCCGTTTCTGATAAATATATATATATTTATATATATATAGTATCTAAAGACCATTGGAAGCATAAAGTTGACCAAAGAGTCGAGAATGGAAAAGCTAAAATACTATGGGATTTCAAAATCCAGACTGACAAAAGCTTGGAATGTAATACACCCGACATAATAGTGGTTGAAAAAAATGAAAACAAGGATGCTCAGTTTATTGAAATATCAGTACCAGGAGATAGCCGAATTTACGAAAAAGAAACTGAAAAAACTACAAAGTATTGAGTTGCAAGTCGAAGTTGGACGAATTTGACAAATTCGAACGAAAGTTGTTCCCATAATAATAAAGTGTTGTCTGTATTATCCCTTGAAATGGCTGAAATTGAGTATCGTACGATTATAAAATTCTTTGTAAAAGAAGGTTTAACGATAAAAGAAATTCATTCAAAGTTCATAAAAGTTTATGGGCACTCTTCTCCTTCGTTTTTGACAATTAAGAAATCGGCTGCTGAGTTTAAACGTGGCCGTACCAGCCTTGAAGATGATCCACGTGAAGGACGTCCAAAAAGTGTAACAACACCAGAAATCATTGATCAAGTGCACGATATCGTATTGGAGGACCCGCGAGTCAAAGTGCGTGAAATTGCTGAGACTATAGGCATTTTAAGAGAACGTGTACGATATATTTTGCACGAAGAATTGAAAATGAAAAGCTCTGAGTAAGATAGGTGCCGCGCTTGCTCTCAGCAGATCAAAAACGCACTCGCATGAAAATCTCTGAACAGTGCTTGGAGATTTTTAACAAGAATAAAACTGATTTTGTGCGTCGATTTATTACTATGATGAGACCTGAATAATTTCCCACTAGAATCCAAACATCAGTTAAAACAGTGGACAGAAGACGGTTTTCAGCGCCAAAGAAGACAAAGTCGCTTCCATCAACAGGAAAGGTCGTGGCATCGGTGTTTCGGGATGCTAAAGGCATTTTGTTTATTAATTATCTTGAAAAGGGTAAAACAATAATCCGGGGAATATTACTGCGATCTTTTAACTAGACCACACGAAAAACTTCTTGAGAAAAGACACAGAGTTTGCAGAAGAAAAAAAATCATCTTTCATCAGGACAATGCACCTAACCACATTCACGCTATTCCCCAGATTTGTCTCTCTCGGACTTCTATCTCTTACCAAAACTAAAACTCTTCCTCGCTGGGCAGCATTTTTCTTCGAATCAAGAGGTGATTGCAGCTGTAGTGGAGTATTTTGCAGATCTTACTGAGAACCACTATAGGGACGGGATAATGGAGCTGGAGCATCTCTGGAATAAATGTATTAGTCTTAAGGGAGATTATGTTGAAAAATAAAAATAATTTTGAAATTATAAATTCTTTTTTTTTCATTGTTTGGCCAAGAACTTTCCTATATAGATATATATATAATCTTCAAGGGCTCACTCCAGTGAATACGGGCATGGCGAACCCGAGCCACCTGAAGCTGGACCACGCCTTACTTCATGTAATATACACCTGTCATATTATCTGTAGACTAGTCCCTACTCTTCTTTCCCTCTGTATTTCTTTTCATCTTGCTCTTTCTCCCCAATGCTATCAGAGTATTCGAGGGCTAGGGGTGATTCTGTTCTATTTACCTATTTTTCATCTCATGCACCTGCCCACCCCCAGTTTAAAATGGTGAAGACAAATCAGAACTCTATACCGCATCGGTTGTCGCGCGGATTACCAAGGACCGCATTGAATGTTAGGCTTCCTGGATAGCCAGTGACAAATGGGCTACAGGAGCAAGATCCACAGAACTCGAAAGTAATTACTAGGAAAAAGTGGACCATGGCTGAAAATCGACAAGTCATGAGTGCTTCTACAGTTCAAATCAGTTAGGGGATTTCAGAAACGAATGTTCCAACTTTGGCTTTAACGACATCTAAATTCGGAAATTTCATTCGAAATGCTGATGCAGCAATGCAGCTTCATTATCAAACGCAAGATATTTAGTGAACTTGAGCTGGAAGCACTGAAACCTCAAGATGTAAAAGGAGACTGTACTGATCCTGAAGTGACCAAGAATATGAATGGAGCAGAACCAGATTCCAACGTGCAGAATGCTGAAAATTTTGAAAATATACAAATACGTGAAAGGAAGCTATCAGATAAGGAACAAGAACTCGCAAGAAAAATTATCGAGCAAATGAACAGCAACCAGGAACGAGTTAGGCTTTCAGTATTGAGACAAGTACCTCAACAAAAACTGAAGGAACTCAGTTTTTGTTGAGGTACTTGTACAAGAGACCAATAAAGCTGCAAAGGATATTGCAACTGGAACTATTGGGCAAACGAATCAACTTATATACTCAATAGGCTACGTACCATCTGAATTAGGATATAAGATTAGTGAACCCAAAAGCAGTAAGGCTCAGGAAACAAAATGGAAGCACCGACTGGAGAATAAAATTCTTAAACTCAGAGCAGACGTGAGCAATTTGAAATACCTTAGGGAAAAGAAGCTGAAAAACACGAAAATCCGAAATAATCTCATAAATAGATATAATACTGGAACACGACCTATTGATGAAATATTAGAGGAACTGAAACAAAAAATAGTTGCCGCTGCGACTAAAATAAGAAGTACATCTCACACATTGAACAGTACAAGCAAAATTCGATGTTTCGCGCAAATCAGCACCAATTTTACAAGAAAATTGATTGCTGTAGGAATGATAACCTTAAAGAAAATATAAAGATAAATTCCAGAGACAAAGAAAATAAAAGAAAATACACTTAAGTTTTGGAAAAACCTATGGGACAACCCTAAGAGGCACAATAACAAGGCAAAGTGGATTGAACAAATTACGAACGAAAAATGGACCAATTGAAAATAACAACTGAAATGGTTCAAAACCAAGCTAAAAAATAAAAAAATTGGTCAGCACCCGGGAAGGATGAATTACATGGCTACTGGTTGAAATATCTATCAGGCTTACACGAAAGACTTGCTAACCAATTTTATGATGTTTTAGAAGGAAAAAGCAAAGAAAAGTGGCTCACAGCAGGGAAAACGATTTTGATCATAGATGATAAAGAAAAAGGTCCAAACCCAGAAAACTTCCGACAAATAACCTGCCTGCCAACAACGTTTAAGTTACTCACAGGCATACTAGTTGATAAAATAAACAGCTATCTTAAACAAATTCTCTTTTCCCAATTGAACAAAAAGGTAACAGCAAAAATTAAAAAGGCACAAAAGACCAATTGCTGTTTAATAAAATGATTCTGAAAAATTGCAACGTAGTAAAACCAACCTTCATATGGATTGGATAGATTATAAAAAAAAAGCGTTTGATTCGGTGCCTCAGAGTTGGATTTTAAATTGCACAGACTATTCGGTATTAGCGAAAACGTACAAAACCTTTTGCAATCCAGCATGAAAAACTGGAAACCAATATTGGTTTTGAATAAAGAAGAAATTGGAGAAGTAAACATAAAACGGAGTATCCTTCAAGGAGACTCATTATCTCCTCTATTGTTTATATTGTCATTGATTCCCTTAACTAGAATTTTAAATAAAACTGCTCGTGGTTATCAAACGGCACAAAAGCGTGCAAAGACATTTCATCTTTTATACATGGACAATTTGAAGTTGTATGCAAAATCAGAGAATGAAATCGGATCGTGCTAAACACTGTGCACATATTCAGTTAAGATATATCAATGGATTTTGGCTTAGACAAATGTGCAATTGCTGGAATAACAAGAGGAAAGTTTGAAGATCTGAACGAAATCTAGCTGCTCAATGGTGAAATAGTCAAGGCAATAAAATTCGAAGAGAGCTACAAATATTTGGGAATTTTAGAAGCATCACAAATTTTGCATAATAAGATCAAAGAAAGAACTAGAGCAGAATACACAAGACGATTAAGAAAACTCCTTTAGTCAAGGCTTAATGTTGGAAATTTGATAAAAACAATTAATACCTGGGCCATACCTGTTCTGAGAGCAGGCATTGTTCAATGGATTCGGCTAGAGATGGAAGATTTAGACCGAAAAACTCGAAAATTAATAACAATGCACCGTGCCCTCAATCCTCGTAGTGACTTTGATAGGTTCTATCTATCACCCAAAAAAAGGAGGTAGAGGATTATTACAAGTGAAGCAAGTTATTGAAGAAGAAAAATGAAATTTGAATGATTATCTGCAGCAAACAACGGAAAAATGTCTAATTGAGATAAGGAAAAAGGGTTTATTTAAACCCATGGAGACAAAATTGGAATACAAAACCAACCAAGTAAAAGATAGAACTGAAATATGGAAAAATAAGCCACTGCATGGAAAATACCTCACAGCATAGAGGACACCGCTGACAGCAACTTGACCTGGCAATGGTTGAGAAATGGAGCACTAAAGAAAGAGTATCAGTAATTTTTTCAGCCCAAGAACAGGCCATTTTTCTGTATGTAGATTGTGCAAAGAAAAGGAAGAAACGGTACACCACATTATAAGTGGATGCAGCAAAATCTTACAAATTGAGTACCGTAAAAGGAATGATAACGTAGCCAAGATAATCCACTGGCATTTATGTAAAAAGTATGGGTTTGCAGTATCTAAAGACTATTGGAAGCACTTTTTGGTGCTTCCCTTTTTGGTGCAAAAAGTGGTTGAGAATGAAAAAGCTAAAATACTCTGGGATTTCAAAATCCAGACTGACAAAAGCTTGGAATGTAACACACCCGATATCGCAGTGGTTGAAAAAATGTAAAACAAGGGTGTTCGATTTATCGAAATTCAGGAAATAGTCGGATTGACGACAAAGACAATGAAAAAAATATAAAGTATCGCGATTTGCAAATCGAAGTTGAACGAATCTGGCAAAAGAAAACGAAAGTTGTTCCTATAATAATGGTGCTTTAGGCGCCATCCTTGAAACATTGAAAGACCGTCTAAAAGCACTCGAGTTAGATGGATTAAAAATTGGGCAGCTGCAAAAGGCCGTTTTGTTCGGCACAGCTTTCATTTTCAGAAAGTATTTCCACAACTCATAGGTCCTTGGGTAGGGGGGCTCGAATTAGTAGAAATATAATCAGCCTTTTCTTAAGACTGAGGAAGCAAATCAAGCTTTGATGAATATTATATATATATAATTTTTACATAAATAACTAATGAACATTATATAATAAAAATATCACCTTTATAGTAATATAATAATTTTACCTAAAGAAGGGCTTATGTGCTGCATGACGTAGACAGATTAACCGAACACTTTAAACTACGAGTATGCAACATATTCGCATTAGGCGTGTCAAATCTCTAACAGTTTTCAGGATGTCTGGATCGAATAAGTTCTAGTCTATCAGCATTTGCCATGTAGACTGTGATTAACTGTGCACAAACTGTAACACTATGTTCGCGTATCATATGACGGTATTAATTTTGGAGTATAATCATAAACTCGCAAATTGCGTGCCGGATTTTACCTCAAATTAAAGGAGTTGTTATACATACATGAAGATGCAGTTGAAATTTGTTCTAATCTTGTATTATTGAATAAATTTAAATATTTATTAATATTATTGTAATTTATTGGTAAAGCGGATCTAATCTTGTTTTCTACGAAGGTTTTAAGATGTCAGGAACTAATTGCTGATAAATATAAATAGTTCCGTTTTGAGTTGTTATTCTTGTATGCTGAGGTCCTTATAGCAGAAGCTGATCAAGAAAGTGGTTTTAGTTTGTGTACTATAAATAGTTTTTTTTTTTTTCTGGCATTTAATTATGAAGAATTTCGAATCGTTTCAAACTAATTTTCTTGATAAAATGATATGTTTGAAATCAAAATAGAAATGACGCAATAAATTTATAGTAGAAATTCTAAACACAAAAGTTAAATGGATGATTTTCATCTCCCGATTGATAGCCCTAACCTGATACTGCCCATTATTCTACAGCATAGTTATTATATTATTTAAACAGTATATTGCATATGTATAATGTATAACAATACACACACACACACACACACACACACACACACACACACACACACACACACACACACACACACACACACACACACACACACACACACACACACACACACACACACACACACACACACACACACACACCAATTTCCCTATTCTCATATCCAAAGAATCTCTTATTCCTTAAAAATGTGTATCTTATGGTTATCAACACGCACACACACACACACATGAAGGCGACATTCGTTTAAAATTGTTTTGTCTTCTTACCTGCAGGGCCGTACTTATGCACAGGCACATGAGGCTCTAGCTGAGGTCCTGAAAACTTAGGCCAATTTAAGGGGCCCAAATTAAGTGTAAATAATTAAAACTAAACATAAAGATGTTGTGATTGTTTTCTGTTAAATTTCCTATATCGCTATAATATATCGCTATAATATATATATCTATATATATATATATATATATATATAGATATAGAGCTATATATATAGAGCTCTATATATATATCTCTCTCTCTCTATATATATATATAATTATAGATATATATATATAGAGCCTGTGTAGCTCGGTGGATGTGGCGTTTGCACACCACCGCGCTTAGCCGCACGAAGGAAGGGTTGGTTTCGAGTCTAGTCGGCGACTAGAGGAAATTTTTCTAAGCCTTTATTCGACCGGTTCCCGAGTTAGTCGATCTCTGGCACTGTAAACTCAAGAAAATCGACCGTAGAACCCACATTATTTCAGACATTAAAATATATTGTGTTAGGGTCAGGGACCACGAGATGGCGGCACATTTGAGCCGTCTCTCTTCACTGCGTACCGCTTAATTAGTGATAGCCTTGGGCCATCTGTCTCTGATTGGGTACCAGTGGAGATTGAACTGCCCACTCAGTCTCCAAAAGTTAGATAGGGCTAAATGGCCTCGCCTACTCCCGTTTACGGGAATAAAAAGGCGTTAGCTGATTTTTATATATATATATATATATATATATATATATATATATATATATATAGCTCAGAAAAAGGGCATCGTTGCCTTCAAGTCAATATCTAAATAGATCATATGCCCTCCTTTTTTTAAAAAAAAAAAAAAAACAAGAATGCGAATGCTTTTTATTTTCATATATTTTTTTGCGTTCGTGACCTATTTGCGGTCATTCCGCAAACAGGTAACGTTCATTTTCTGTAGTGTCGTGTCTTTACGTAGCGCTAATTTAACATTTTTGTGTGATATGTATTGTCTTAGCATATTTTTTAATAAATGCATTAAAAGGTTTTTTATATATATTAATTGTTTTATTTATTTTATGGTGGGGCCCTAGAATGTATGAATAATGTATCAGATATCAATTAGGTTCAAACAAGAGGTTGTGGGCTCATTTACTATGTCCCACTATGATCAAAAATGTTTGTGAATAACGGTTGATTCTCTCCGCTGTCCGAACAATAGAACCCTTATATCGTGTAATCCTTTGTGAATGCTTATCGGTGAAGAAAAGTCTTCATCGCCCGATGTGAGATCACCACCTTACTTGCTGAAGGCTGCAGTTGCTTGAAAAAGTCTCTCGTTTAGTCTTTAGAGAAAAATTTTTGGATTATCTAACCTTTAGCCCATCCATGGTACTAAATGTGCAATACGTTCAGGGTCTTTTTTTTGGATTAAGTTCAAAGGAAATGCGAACATAAAAGTTTTCCTTTGTTTTCATCAAAATGAAATGTTCATGTGTACAGAATTAGTTTTGAAGAACAGCTGTAAGGGGAAGCAGTTGTGCGCAGGTGTCGGTCACTTTGAATGCCGTATTTGAATTCCATAGAGAAAGATACTACAATGCGCTGGATATAAATAGGACTCATAATCCGTCTCACTAATGCACTGCAATATTTGTCTATAAGATTCAGAATGGTAAAAATCATTTTTCGCCTACCTGATTAAATTTCGACTGCAAGAGCGAGTCTAATTATCTATTTTATTATTTCTTAATTTCTGAACGGAGTTAAACGCGCGGGTTTACATTACATTTTTTAAATAAAAATCTCATACATGAAAGATAGTAAAGCTATTTTGTAGCTTGAGTTCACAAAAGTTAGATAATTCAATGAAATCTTGCTTTACATACCAAACGGGCGGAACGTGGAATGTTTTCTGTTTCAATTCTTCAGTAATCAGATTGTAGTCTGACACTTGTCAATAAAAATTATCTCCCACCTAAACATATTCAGCAGCATCCATGCATGGTGGGATTCGAACCCACTGTTTGTTGGTTAGTTGATTGGAGAGCGGATACTTTCATCCACTGGACCAGCGCTTCCCAAACGGCGGGCCGCGGCCCCCTTGGGGGCCATAGGTTTTGTTGAGAGGGCCGTGAAATAATGAAAACAAATTTAAAATGTTTTAAGACTAAATAGATTTTTTTTTATTTTAAAAGAAACGCATTTAACTTTTATTATTTATTATTTCTTTTTTGTTATTTTTTATATTTTAATGGAAAAATTAACACATTTGTGTTGGTTCATAAACTTTGCTTCCTGTGTATTTCGGCGCTTAATGAATATTAGTAAATATTGCTTATTCATATGTTTCATTTCAAAGCAGTGGTTAATTGTATTCACTTCGAATGCCCTCCAGGGAAGCTCCAAATCTTCCTGTCCCTTTCATCACGCGTTCGTAATCAGGGACTGTTGATATTGACTTTATATACATATCAAAACTCGTTTTATATTATCACTGTCGTCCGAGCTAGTTTTCTATTACCAATGAAAGTTTCGCATATACTTCACACATGAAAAAAAGCTTAAACAAGTTCATGCCAGGAGATAGTAACTGCTTGCAGTGGTAAACAACACATCCTCCCTAACAGCCACTATACTGCAAAGGCAATAAAAACAAGTACTTTTATTATGCCAGTGAATAAGGTATGAGCAGTCTGCTAATATATTTCTCAACAAATAGTGCAATTAGAGACAACTGGGATAAAAACACACTAATTAATGAATCACATGTCCCCTCATACAGAAAGTATGCTGTATAGACTGAAACAAAACCATATGTTGCATGGGAAAACACAGTATCTAACTAAAAATTATTGTTCTTAATTAGATGTATGCGAGCTCGATTTCGCAAGGCAGCAATAAAATTCAACCGAACGTGTTAAAATTCGTAAAAGTGTTAAAACTAAGTAATATATATATATAATGAACGTTATGGCAGTTTCACATATGGAATTCGGTTGAAGAGAGTTAGCATTTCAACTCAATTGTCAGCTATGCTTTTATCTTTCGATTGCGCGATCTTTTGTACCGCACCAATCATATGGACGTTTAATAACCTGCCTTTGCTGTCTGTTTCGCGTTAGGCTTAATTACCATAAAGGGAGAAAAGTCACAAAAGAGAAAAATGTTCCTGGTCCGGGGATTCCCTTATTCAGGTAATATTCAGTAATTTCATGTTGTTAGTCTGTGGTGTGCCAGTATCGGTAAGTGGTGCTATTATTTGATCTATTCTACGTGAAAAAATTTAACCCTGAGATGGATAAGTGGCTGATAAAAAATAAAAATAAATTCCCGCGAACAATCAGAAGAAGCAGAAACAGACTCAAAAAAAAAAAAAAAAAAAAAAAAAGGACAGTATATCATATTTTACCAAACAGCCCGCGTCGTCTTCAGAACCAAACGGTAAGAGGCAAAAAATGTAATATATGCATTTAATTTTTGCAATATTCGCTGTGTATGTTTTGTATTGAATATAAATACAATAAATATTATAATAATATATCTCTCTATTACGATTTTTTTTCGAGGGGGGGCCGTGAAATATTTTAATTTTTGCAAAGGGGCCCTGACATTGCACTAGACAACCCAACTTGACATGCCGACGATATCGTTCAAAGTATACATTGTGTTTAAATAATTTTATTATTTACGTTGTTATGGTTAAAATTATTAACCAGTAAATATTTTTGGCCTCTCCAAGAAGCAATGAAACTCTTTCGGTAATGAAAATGCCTTTTAATTGGAAACGACTTTGGTTCGAGTCTCCTCTGAGACGCGAAGAACATTTATAAGAATTTCCAACCGAAGCAAAGTTAGCCGGTCTCATAAGATGGTGTTAGATTTTAACTCCTGGAAACTAGGTTTTCCATGCTGCAAGACAGACAAACCGGCTATAAGAATAACCAAGATTAACAGACATGATACATTGGTTTCATAGCTTTATTGTTTCGGAAGTAATTCAAAACAGAAAACACCGAAAAATGATAGTAGAAAATAATGGAATAAAGACAAACGAAAATGATGTTTTTTCCTTAATTTTTTTTTTTTTTATTTTTACATTAGATTGCTGTAAAGATCCTTTCTGCATCAAGAAGCCACAGTCTCATATGGACTAATTTTATTAGGAAAAAATCTATTGCCATCAAGACAGCTGAGAAGGTTTAGGAAGTTTTGTTTGCATCTTAATCTCGGGTATTATTCAGGCACTTAAAAATATGACCAATTTACGAAGTGATGAAGTTCTTGCTTGCTCATTGAGGAAAATCGCTGCTTCTACAGAAAGGAATACTGGTTAGCTTGTTTAAGACAGCAACGCTCTGATGATGATGACATATTGTTGAAAACTAATTACTGAAATATGTGACGAACAATTGTTCCAGTAATCTTAATTGGGCATGAATTTATCTTGTTCCTCGATTATACTAATTAGAAATCCTCTGATTCAAATGTCACATATGGAGGTACACATCCTCTTCTATATGATTTTCTCATTTATCACTTCTGAAATGAATGAGAAGGCTAAAAGATGACCTCAATTTTAACTGCTTTATTTATTTATTTTGTTAATCTAAGAATTTGCTGTTCAATTTATTTGCAGTTCTCTTGGAATTCACAGTTGATTATTTCTTTTTTTCAAGATAGGATGTAGTACAACTTTGCTAATGTGCAGGGTGGTCATAAAATAACTTTCCCTCTTTGGAAGCATCTGTACCTAAAACCAATAAACGGAATGAGATCAAATTTTATATTGAGACATTTGAATGCATGGGGAGATGATTTCTGCGAAAAAAAAGATTTAGTGCCAAAAGTCGCCGATAAGCAAAATTTTGGCGCTGGCGGAGCCGAAAACAAGCGAATAATTACATTAAAGGCAGATAAAATGGAATAATAACATTTCGACGGTGTACGCGACAGCCGCGTCACTCGTTACAGCTGGATATGTGGCGCGTTACAATGATAATAATAATAATAATAATAATAATTAAACTAAAACAACAACTTGCGGACAGACACAGAAATTAATGTAGTGATTGGACTCACAGGAAATAATGTTTTATTCATTAGAATCAGGGTGCCCTGGACCATATACAAGATTTTCAATGTATTGACCTTTCTTGTGTACAACATGCTCTACAGCTGAGCTTAAGGAGTCGGACTGGATGTACATAACAGCCGGTTTATGTTCTCTTTCAAGACATGCAAGTTGGGAACGACACCACATACACAACGGATTTCAAATACCCCACAACCAAAAGTCACATGGAGTTAAGTCCGGGATCAAGGCGGCCAGCCGTCGGAAAGAACTGAACTGATAACACTCTCTTTACTGAAATGCTGGCTTAAAAGGCGCTGTACTGAACGTTCAATGTGTGGCTGTGCTCCATCTTGCATAAAAATTATGGAGTCCAAACATTGTCTTTGCTGCAATGCAGGAATGACAAAATTTTCCAGCATTCGTCAATAAATCTCTCCAGTAATGGAGCAGGTTACAGGACCTGTAGGGGTAATATGCTCAAAAAAGTATGGCCCTGTTATGAAATCGGCTGTGAAATCACAAGGTTACTTTTGCACAATGCAGTGGTACTTGCTGGATTGCTTGGGGATGTTCAGATGCCCTAATTCTTCAGTTGTGAGTGCTGACCGACTCATTCAGATACAAATGAGCCTCATCACCCCACAATATTCTCCAAGGCCAGTCATTGTCGACCTCCATTCGGGAAACAAATGTTAGCGCGAATGTATTTTCCGTAAGATTTTCCAGACTATATCATATGCCATATCAAGTTTGCGAACTATGGCACGAGGGCTTGGACAAGTACTGGTCCCCGTGTCGTCGAACACCGCAATAGCAAAGTCTGTTACTGTCTCTTCTTGCACTGCTTTCCATCCTTTGGCAGGTCTAACTCCTAGTGATCCAAGTTTCTTCAAACTTCTTTATCATAGTTCTCAGTGCCACAGCTGACATAGGACCTGTACGCAGGTTATGAAGCCTTCTAAATTCCCGAAAGGCCGCAATAGGCAAGGTAGGACGCACATTGAGCACAATTCGTCAGTCATTCGAATAACTGCCTGAACGTTCCCAATCCCTTTTTAAGTGGAATTGGTGGTGCTGCTATCATATGCGCACAGTGAAATTGGCATAATCCTTTTTACCTGCGTTTACTGCAAGTATTTGCCTGCTTTCAGCTCCGCCAGCGCCAAAATATCCCCTGTCGGCGACTTTTGTACTAAATATTTTTTTCGCGGAATTCATCTTCCCATGCCTTCGAAAGTCTCAATATAAAATGTGGTATCATTCCGTGTATTAGTTTTAGCTAAGATACCTCCAAAGAGGGAAAGTTAATTTATGGCCACCCTGTATTATTTGAAGAAGAAAAAAAGAATGCCGTCACGGTCGGCATTCTTCTTATAGTTTGAGTCCTGATTTTTATTTCATTTATTTAACTATTCTAACCGAGTAAGACATTTGTATAGACATCATTTCTTACATAAAACTACAGATGTTTGCGGTTTTACTATAAAAGATTTTTTAAAGGGAAAAGATGCACGGTACTCTTACTTATCTCCTGCCGACGGTTGGAAAGAACTGAGTTCGAATCTCATGTAGAACGCAATACTCCCTTATGAAACCATTCCAGTGAAGGTGAATTAGCAGATCTAATGCGGGGATTGAGGAATTCCGTTTTGGGGCTCGAATTTTGCATTACACGCAATTACCAGACAATACACGGACCACATAATCATTGTTACTTTGGTCTTAATTCCAAATAACAACAATAGCATCTTACAAAGAGTGCAGTCCATCTTAATTTACGCATTGTTCTTGCTGATTCTTATATTGTTCAGTGTATCGATCTCACATTGATTTGTCCATTCAGTTAACCATTTGTAGAATATCTGCTATTTAGCAATATCAGATTAGAAATGTTTATATATAAGAAATCTTTGTATATTTACGAACCTTCGCAAACGGTTTGATTGTGATATTTATTTATAAAAAGGACTCTAATTTAGTTTTTTTTTCTTTTTTAATTTCTGTAACATAAACTTGAGAGAAGAAAATATTGAAATTGCCCACGACGTTTCATACCATTGAAGAACTGCATTCTTGTTCACAACAAGCGACTTTCATCTCACTACCGTATTGCATACCACGTTTGGCAGTAGTGCGTCTGCGCGAAGAATGCACTTCTGAAGAGGAAGTTGAATTAGTGAGTGAGAGCGAATAATAGAACAGCTGTGGCGTTGATTAGAACAGAGACGACGTTCTAAAAAGTTGGAAGTTTAGGGGAAAAATAGAGTTTAAAAGCTTTCTTAAGCCAAAAAGGTAGAAAAGAGCTTTATGAGGGAAACAAACATCCCAAATATCCCAAAAATAACCGATGAATTTCTTTTATGTGAAGTGTTAAGTTGTGGCATAGATAAAAAGCGAAATACCTGTATATAGTTTGTACCGAAGCAACGGAACGTTCCTTTTGATACGGAATGCAGCAAATGTATCCTAGTTAAGCGCTGTGAATCCGAAAGAGATGAATTCCTTTTGTGTTTAAGAATAAGGAAGAAGTTTCCACAGGAAATTGAGAGCTTTAAAATTATCTTTGTATTTGAAGGAAATTGGAAAGAAACTGATATTTCAGAGGAGATGTGAAAGAAATACGTTCTTTTTAAGAAAAGTTGAGCAAAAATTATTTTCTCGTTTTAGAAGAAAAACAGGTATGAGTTAAGAAATTTATATTTTAATGGCCATTATTGAGACCAGAAGAAATCTTTTCTTATAAGATTTTCATCAAATCTTGAAGAGAACGAATTTTATGATGTTTATGTTCTTTCAGTTTGATCTTACGTTTGTGTGTCCTTTTCTCTATAGGAGATCAGTTTTTATTGTATGGAAGTGAAATCTGGACAATAAAACAAAAAGACAAACAAAGAGTGATAACAGCTGAAATGAAGTTTATGAGAAAAGCTGCGAAGTATACTCTAATTGATCACAAAAGAAACGAAGAAATTATGAAAGAATTCAACCAAGAATCAGTAATGGAAAAATTAAAAAATATAAACATAAATGGATGGAACACTTTCAACGAATGAAAATAGAAATATTACCAAAACAAGCCTTAAAGTACAAGCCATTAGGAAAAAGAAAACCAGGACATCCTCTTAAATGATTCACCGATGAGTTCTAAGGCCGAAACAGGCCACGCTAGGCCTAAATCCTTGAAATTCGTGTATGATGATGATGATGATGCAAATTTGTATACAGCGCTTGCAAAACATAAATATTTTACACACGCTGTTATGGCAATACCGTAAATCTACACTAATATTAATTATTTCTAAATAAAGATATTATTTTTGAATTTTCTTTGTCTCTGACTCAATCTCTTAACTTATTATAATAACATCGCGAAACAGAATCTGTGATAGTAACCACACAGGCACGTCAACTGTGGTATATAATGATGACAACCAAGGGAAAAGACAGAGAGAGAGAGAGAGAGAGAGAGAGAGAGAGAGAGAGAGACATTCAATGGGTGATTCAATGGTCAGATGGAATGTCGTGGTGTACAGGCGTAACTAGCCTATTTACGATTTACAGCTACATTTGAAGGCATTGTAGACAATACTTAGTCAGTATTGTCTACAAAGGGCATCTTGTCTTTTGTAGACAATACTGACTAAGATTTGGATAGTGATATATCAGATCTTTGCGTTAAAAAAGCGATCAGCTTAGCATTGAATGTTAAACAGCACTTCACTTCCCTTGACAGCGTTTTTTCAAATAAGTATTTGTGAGTGTTCATCTTATCAAGTCTGCAGTAGAACTTGATGCATGTGCTTTCTTCAACACATCCATTTCACAATGCAACGAATGGTAAAACTAGTTCTCACTTTGAATAAGCATTCGAAAACTTTCTTTCCTTTTACAAACTTCCTTTTCCAGTAGGATTCATCAAGAGAATTTTTATTACCGCTCTGCCTGACAATTTACAAAACTGCATATTGCACATTAGCGCTATTACTCAAAATAAAGTTGTCAAATATCCAAGGAGGCTTCGATTGTGTTGGTGCTTTTTGAGCATTCTGTCCACGATATTAATGATTATCCCTTATAAAAAGATGAGATGTAACGGATTCACAAAATGCCAACAACATCAGATTAATTAGATTCCACACTGGCGTTAAAAATCCAACATTCAAGAGAAATATTGTGAATATTTTGGCAGACTTTGGGAATAGATATCCGATACCTTCGTTGTATTTTTTAATTGCGAAACTGCAGCCTGAATTCAATTTGATTATTATAAAATTCAGTTTTAAAGGCATTAAAAATAAATTAGCATTTAACGAAATGCTAGCGAATTTCTTTTACGATCCCACTTCCCAACCTGCGCGCTAATTTATTTTATTTTGCTAGCGAGAATATGATTAGTTTTGTTCTGCTTCATACTATAAATTAGAGATGTGATTAATTATAACATGATATCCCCCCCCCCCCCACTAAAGAATCCTTGTTTAGAAATAGCAGTCAGAAATGTTTCAGTTTTGTTTTTATTTTTTTTTTTATTGGCATATAAAAAGGTTATACACGAATTGTCCTTTTTTATATACTTCGAGGTCACATACGGCTAATGAAAATATCATTGAAAATGATATTTCAGTATTTTTATTGCATTTAAACGCAATATTTGTGAAAAAACCTACTTAAAAATAACATAATGAAATCACCGAAATTATTCTGACCAGAAAGGTTTTCTGAAGAAAATAAAGAAATTATATTTGTCCTTGCTTAACCGGTTTTTGAGAAATTAAAAGATTCAGTGAACATTGAGCATAGTCAATCATTCATCAAAAAATTATTAAAATGGCTTTTGTATAAATTGATATAATTTACTGCAGAATGCGATCATCGAGATCATTTAATTGGCTCCATCAAACTCTAGACACGATTGCAACAAAGTTATTATTTTTATTTAAATAAACCAAGACAGAGAGCCTCCGTAGCTCAGTCAGAATGGACGAAACCATTTGGTCGGAAAGACCTGGGTTTGATTTCGTCAGTGATGTGAGGCCTTTATCTAGTCTTTTTCAACTAAAAGTGAGTTAACTGGTCTCATACGGAGGTGGAGGTTTTTTCTCCAGGTAACTCTGGTTTTTCATCCCTCAAAACAGGCGAACCGGCCCCTTGAACACACATGGAGCTGTAGTCATAAAATATAGTACGGCAAGGAAGGCATCGGGAAACTACTTTGCTCATAATCATCAACCTAGTGTGGCAGCATATAGCTACCATGTGCCGTATGGTAGCTATATGGCTGAGAGAATAGGATAAGACAGCAGAGAGAGAGAGAGAGAGAGAGAGAATTGAGACATGGCTTCAGGCCACATTACTAGAAAGTTTCAATACAGAAATAGTTGATATAATTTGATCATTAACAAAGAAAAATAAAAACAAAGAGGATGATTATGATTCTCGATAAAAGTTAAATAAAATAGTAAGCGAGAACAAGCTATATACAAATTCATAGACGTCCTAGAGCAGTATGAAGTTCAACGAAAATATTAACAGTATTCGTGATGTCATTCGGTAGTACTTATTGCTGATTGACGCAAGATTAAATACCTTTAGCTAACGTAACCTTGAATTCTGCAATAGATTTTCCCATGAGTATTTCTAAATGCTTTAGTCATGCGCAGTGAATACTGACTGAAGTTTTCTGTGATTTCGACTTAGGAATTTGAATGTCAGATGAACATCGTTTCCTCGATTTCTGCAAGAGGCTCCATTCGGTAATAGTGATGACTTTCTTCATGTGTTAAGAATTGGGAGGGGTCTATTCTCTAGAACCTCAGTAATATTTTACGGCTTTATGATCTACTGATTAGTTGTTTTAAATTATGACCGAAACAGCTAAGGCTACAATCCTAGTGACTGTTAATTGCGTGTGTTCTTCTGGATGGTTTACCTGTTTCGTTGTGACGAAAAACCAGTATTTACGTAGGTTGGCCTCGTCTAAGATGGGATTCGAACTCATGCGTTTGCCAGCCAAAGGGCATCGTCATCGATACGACTAAGCTATAAAGACTCCCTCAGGATGAGTTAGCCAGTTGCATATGAAAGTTGCACGGTTTTTTCCTGTCTCGTAAACCAGAATTTTACGTTTTGCAAAACATCCAAACCGGCCGAAGAACACAGTTACTAAATATACAGGCCATAACTGCAAA
The DNA here is from genome assembly GCF_054136105.1 of Typopeltis vanoorti. Taxonomy (NCBI): domain Eukaryota; kingdom Metazoa; phylum Arthropoda; class Arachnida; order Uropygi; family Thelyphonidae; genus Typopeltis; species Typopeltis vanoorti. The sequence goes on from NC_143551.1 coordinate 158,551,262, forward strand.
ATTATATTCCATCTCTGTAAGTGGTGTGGATTGTAAACTGTGTCTTTGGTCATAGAATTGGCAAACCGACAGCTTTTAAACCAAATGCGAATCTTGTTACATATATGCAGAATCTTTACAACGTATTTTAAATCTTGAGATTATTAAGAACATATTTCTAATACATAGACACTTCACTGCACTTGAAACTTTTTCACCGTTTTCACGAATATCAAAGGGCTTGATTTGGTTGAATATCCCTGAACTTACTAAGGCGATTTTGCAACATTCATCAACGTGATTTTCTGATTCCACACATCCGATTTTCTCATTTTTCTTAAATTACCTTTTACATGAATCTCGTAAATGCGAAGAACTTTTATAAAATCTTTTTAACTTAGAGTGATTTAGGTGGTATCATATGTCGTTTGAGGTGGCAGTCTGCAAGAAAGTTACGTGATTTCTCTCAGAGAATAGACAAACCATGCAGAGAACACAAATAAGGTAACAAACAGAATACGATGATAGGATTAGCTGCTCTATTATAGCATTAATGAGATTTATATGAACTCGAGCTATTTGGCCGTGACATCCATTCAGTCTAATATTACAGAGAAGGTGAGATAAGCTGGTTAATCTCATTAGAGAATGTTGGAAGTCAAATAGTTTGATGACACATCTGTTGATCTTCCCGTTATTCTGGTAAATCCTCTGATATGCTCGAATTACATTGCAGAGAGAGAGAGAGAGAGAGAGAGAGAGAATCAATTCATTATTTAATTCCTTCTCGAGGCTAATATGTAAACAAATAAATATTCATTTCTTATTGAATGGACTTATTTTTGTATGCGAAGCCTAACTCACAAATACTAAGGATAGTTCAAAGTTCTGTTGTTCAATATTTTTGTAATAAACTAGAAAGGTACCATTTAAAATGACTAAACAAGATAAATGTTTCGGTTGGCTAATCACTAGGCATGCATTTATATCTTGGATGCCAAAACTAAAGATAAGCATTAGAATAATCAACTGAGTTAACAGAGAAAATATCATATACATCAAGAGGCTAGAGTTCTTTCTTGAAATTTCTTATAAATAATTTATGGTTATATATTTTGGTGTATCTTGGGATTACAGGTCAATGCCACGTTTCATCATAGTGAGGGCCTTAAATCCAAGTCATGAACGGATTCAGCTAAAGTCATATACTGTCGATTGATGGACTGAAGTAGTAATAAAATAACTCTCTTATCCCATTACAAGCAATGCACTTTAGACTTAAGCTAATTCATGGAGACTCATAAACAGCAGCAAATCACCAATATCGTTCTAATAGCTTTCTCTTCCAGCAATGTGAACGAAAATAATGAAGTCTACTATAACGATGGGCATTGAAGTCAATGAAATATCAGTAAAAATGTATTATTATTATTATTATTATTATTATTATTATTATTATTATTATTATTATAAATATTATTATTGTATGTAACTTATACTGAGACATAATAAAAAAAAAACATTCATCCTACTATACACAAAGTGCAGAACCTAAAATCACAACCATCACACAGGTGAAAACAACACGCTATCTTGGAGTTCACTTCGATGCAGATCAAAATTGGAATAGCCATACAAACTACCTACATACCAAGCATAGGATAATAGCAAGCAAACTATACAGATTAAAAGATATTGCCCCAACCCACATAAAAATACTAATCTATAAAGCATTATGTGAAAACATTTTAAGATATGCAATCACATCATACGCATTCTGCGCAGACTACAGACTTAACAGGCTACAATGGTTGCAAGATAAAATGATAAAACTGATATTCTGGGAACAACCCACTCTTATGCAGGAAGCATGGACAAAACACAAAATATTTAAGGTGAAACACTTACGCCACTACACAGTCATGTTAAAACACTACTACAGCCCAACATATAGAGTAACCAGAACAACATATCAAATAACAAGACCACAGTCAACAAACTACATAACATATAAGTACAACAATCACTACGGCAAAGCCACCCGAAACTTCTACGTACCTGACATGATAAACAAACTGCCGTTCGACAACAGAAACCTAGGAACATACATAGAGCTGAAACCGGCACTATATAAATATTATAGCGAGAATGAAAATTAGAGCAATTCCTGTTTCTCTCTCCCCCACCACACATACACACACACACAAACCTACGACAACCCCCCCCCCCTCCCAAAAAACTATCACTACAAGAACACAAAGAAACAAACACACCATGTCTAAATCCAACCCTATTTGCACAAAAAAAATAGCAGTCGAAGTCTTTCAAGGAAGATAAGCTCTGCTAAGCTTTGAGGAAGAAAATTACTAACTTGCAGGTATCTGTTATACACACTTGTAATGCATTATAAATATTATATACATATAATTACTACAGCAACTATGTATGCAATTCATCTGAGACATAAAAAAAAAAATTATGTATAATCCTTATTGTAAATACTGCAAATATTATTATTGTATGTAACTTATACTGAGACATAATAAAATGTAAAAAAAAAATATTATTATTATTATTATTATTATTATTATTATATTTTAATAATAATACTGACATTTTAATACTGACTGAAATATATACGACAAACCAAGAAGCATCCACCTAACAAATGCCACACTTCCAACAACACAAACACTGCAGACAAACAAAACGAGGCGGTGGTATAATAATATTTACCAAACATAAACTAGAAGTAACAGAAATAAACTACAAAATAAAATACGCGGATAACATATGCATCGAAATTAAAAAAATCAAACAAAAAAATTCCTTGATATTAAACGCAATATACAGACCACCCAACTTAAGCACCACAAAATTTCTAGATGAACTAAACAGACGGCTTTCAGCCACGGAAGTAGGCACCTCAGAATACTTGATAATAATAGGAGACATGAACACAAACATTAGGAACATAAATAACAACACAGAACAATACCTAGACCTCTTATCGGCATATAACATAACCACATCCATACAGTCGTATACACGAGAAAAGATAATCGGAAATACAACAACTTCATTCTGCATTGATCATATAAATATAATGGACCCACCAAACAGCCACACAGTAAAACTGGCAGACCGTTATTTCACAGCATTACAGTTACACACTGAACCAGAACCAATAAAACTCACTGAGACTACAAAACAGTATTATTGCATTCTAAACGAAACAATAGTGAACGATGAAATCAGAAAAACAAACTATAAATATAAGCAGATAGCATCTTTGGACTCTGCTGAAGTGATATGACCTTAAACTTGCATTTAACAAAATATATAACTAAGCATTAACAAAAATTAAAATACGCTCCCATACAAAACAAAATCCACTGATAACAGACAACATATTAACAGACATACAAAGAAAAGATGCCCAATGAAAACAACTTTAGAAGTTGAAAGTTTATTTTTCACTTGGTTAGAGTATAATAAATTTAGTTTAATCCTTTATCCAAGTGTGAGCAAACAAAGGTTGCGCCTGAAAGTATCTTCAGGACTGGGGTAAGGTAGTACAACACCAGGACACTCCTTGCAAAGGTGGAGCAAGCTATTAGTTTCGACCTTTATTGAGGTCTCTTCAGTGGGAGCCAGGCCCAAGTGGAGATACCAGGCAGAAGCATTAGCAGGTCATCTCTACCTATAGGAGTTGCCAATAACATTACCCCAGTCCTGAAGATACTTTCAGGCGCAAACTTTGTTTGCTCACACTTGGATAAAGGCTTAAATTAAATTTATTATACTCTAACCAAGTGAAAAATAAACTTTCAACATCTTTCTCTAAATCCAGAGTAATTTATTAAAAAAAAGGGTGGCACACCATTTGGCAACTCCTATACATAGAGATGACCTGCTAATGCTTCTGCCTGGTATCTCCACTTGGGTCTGGCTCCCACTGAAGAGATCTCAATTAAGGTCGAAACTAGTCTGGGTTGTGGCCCTTCCCTTAATGCATAACATTAGACATATCCGCAAGGAGATGCGTTTTGCATAATGTGAGATAATGAGATAGGAGTGTTGGTAGCTTGCTCTGCCTTTGCAAGGAGTGCTCTGGTGTTGTACCACCTTACCCCAGTCCTGAAGATACTTTCAGGCGCAAACTTTGTTTGCTCACACTTGGATAAAGGATTACACTAAATTTATTACACTTTAGAAGTCGCCAAACAATATCGCATTACAAGCTGAATACAAAAGGAAATGGAATCTCCTAACAACAAAGATTAGAACTGCAAAAAGAAACTACTACAGCAACAAATTAACAACAGCTCAGAATGACATAAAGGAAACCTGGCACCTGATTAATGAAATGCTGGACAATATACATAGAACCACTGCCTCAGAAACAATAAGACACAGCTTTGCCTGCGGCCCCAAATCCCTCAAACAGTTGGCATACAACTTTAATCAGCACTTCGTGACCTCTGTCCAAAAAGTACAAGAAACAACCTTTCCTCACACAAACGAACATTCTCCACTAGGTCCACGAGCAACCCAGTCGATGTGGTTCGCCACAGTAACAAAAGAAGAACTATCACTGGCAATTCAACAAATTAACCCTAACAAAGGACCGGGGATAGACGGAATTAGACCAAAAGACACCAAGAAACACTCAACCAAACTACTTCCAGTTATACAAACACTGTTAAATAAAATCTTCGAAACGGGACACATACCTGAAACACTAAAGACTGCATTAATCACACCCATACACAAACATGGAAAAAGAAACATTATAAATAATTACAGATCTATCGGCATGTTGTCTGTAATCATCCAAATCATGGAGCTCATCGTGCATCACAAACTCTCCACATACATTCAAAAATTTCAAATCATACCCAAAACACAATATGGCTTTCAAAAAAATAAAGGAACAGCAACACTCCTGGAAGAATTCACAGACCTAATAACTGCTGCATTGGATAAAAACAGAATAATATTAGTGGTATTTATTGCATTTGACACAAAAGCATTTGACACACTAACACACAAAACCTTGTTAACGAAACTAACCCTTATCGGAATTGGAGGTCGTCTACGTCTACTCCAGTGGTTTGAAGCATACACGAAAAACAGAAAACACATCACACGTATAGGATCAGCACACAGCAAAGAGGTACATGTAACCTGAGGAGTTCCGCAAGGAGCTGTCTTATCTCCCATTCTATTTAACATATACATACACACACACGACATAAGCTACCTTCCCCTAAAAAGTAAATCTTCCAGTACGCAGACGACTCGGGCATAGTATCCATTGACAACTACACAAATATCGCTTACACAAATATGCAACACGACATCAATCAAATCACTGAATGGTTAACCGAAAACAGTATACATATAAACTATGGAAAAACAAAGCTAATGGTATTCAAAAACCCCAAAACCCTGCCCATAGAAACTAAATATCTCACTATCCGACATTCATCCTCCTATACACAAAGCACACAACCTAAAGTCACAACCATCACACAGGTGAAAACAACACGCTATCTCGGACTTCACTTCGATGCAGATCAAAGTTGGAATAGCCATACAAACTACCTACATACCAAGCATAGGATAATAGCAAGCAAACTATACAGATTAAAAGATATTGCCCCAACCCACATAAAAATACTAATCTATAAAGCATTATGTGAAAACATTTTAAGATATGCAATCACATCATACGCATTCTGCGCAGACTACAGACTTAACAGGCTACAATGGTTGCAAGATAAAATGATAAAACTGATATTCTGGGAACAACCCACTCTTATGCAGGAAGCATGGACAAAACACAAAATATTTAAGGTGAAACACTTACGCCACTACACAGTTATGCTAAAACACTACTACAGCCCAACATATAGAGTAACCAGAACAACATATCAAATAACAAGACCACAGTCAACAAACTACATAACATATAAGTACAACAATCACTACGGCAAAGCCACCCGAAACTTCTACGTACCTGACATGATAAACAAACTGCCGTTCGACAACAGAAACCTAGGAACATACATAGAGCTGAAAACGGCACTATATAAATATTATAGCGAGAATGAAAATTAAAGCAATTCCTGTTTCTCCCTCTCTCTCTCTCTCTCTCTCTCTCTCTCTCTCTCTCTCTCTCTCTCTCTCCCTCACACACACACACACACACACACACACACACACACACTCGCGAAAAAAAGAAAGAAAAAAAAGTTAAATTGTGTATATGTAAATAGGCTGTATAATAATAAACTGTGATGTTGATATTGAAAAAAAAATATGTACATTTATATTTAAAAAAATCAATGTAAATACTCTGTATGATGATAAATAAAAGGGTATTACTGTTAAAAAGTAGTAGTGGTAGTAGTAGTATTATTAGTAGTAATATTTCATCATTGTTATTGAAATAATCATTATAGTTTCTGGTATAGTTTGTCAAATGTGTTTCTTGTTAAGAGAAAACATTACCAATGCACTAAGGATAATAAAAGATTCCCAGACATACAAGTAATATGTACTACATGAACTACAGACATTATCTTAGACTGCAATTATGATCTTCCTTCTTCAATAATTGAGCTAGACGTATATTGAGTAACAATATGGTTTTGGGTTACCCATCGTATTTAACTTGGGATGAACACATTAAGGTAGGATTACCTAATGGCGATTTTTTTTTCATTTTTATTTTGGAGAATAACTGAGATATTAAGAGAGGACGTAGGATTATTTATTACGTTTTAAGTATCTTTTGCAAAGCATCTATTCGATTTGTGTTATTGTCCATGATTTTTGAGCTTATTTTTGAGTTGTGAAAAAAAAAAAATATATATATATATATATATATATAGTTTCTATATATATATATATATATATATATACGTGTCTATATATATATATATATATATATATAGACACGTATACTTCGGTTGCAAATTTGTTTATCGTTGCTTCTGCAGGTGATAAAATTATAAATCATTCGTTGCTTAATTTTATCCATAGAATTGCTATATAGTGCTGTCTTCGAGCCATGATGACTGACCACAATAATGAGAACTTTATGTGAGAAAATAAGGAGAAAAATGTGAAGTTTTATCTTCTTCGACGCTTAATGAGACACACGTTGTGATGAATCCCTTAGAAAGAAAAATAAATGTGGTAGATACTTTTAGCACTCATATTTAATACTGCGGACTATTATTGCAAAATGCAACATCGAGTTACAGAAACAAGGACAAATTGGAACTGGAAAACTAACTGCGATTGCTTTTTGTTTTCTCGTACTATCGATTTATTTTATATCTTTAGTTTCTGCAGAGAGAAAATAGACTAACACACAAAAATAGGAAATGTAAAGAAATTTGAAAATCTTTAACTTTGCAAAGATGATGGCGATTATGACTTTTTTTAGTCAAACATACTTAGAAAGAGTTGTTATCTCATGATTAAAAATTATTAACTTAATATCCATATAACTATATGAAAAGTCAGTTGTCCACATAAATAATGGCAGTTGTTGCTTTTCGTTTTTTTTTTTTAATACTTCGTAAAAACAAAGCAAAGTCATTAAATATTTCGCCTTCCCACTTACTCGCCAGAAATATTAAAACTTGCAATATGATCATTTATTGCATTTAGAGAACTTAATAATTCTTTATGAATAAAATGCAACTTAAAATAGCGCCTTTTTATATTTCTGATGCATTAGAATCGTACGTTTTCATGGCCTCGACAGTGGCGCCACCTACTAACTTTAACGGTCAATATTTATGGATGTGAAATATTCCAACAACTACACTTTACTCTTTTGATGGATAATTTCAAACTTTACGAAATAAAAACGTTCCATAAAACGCGTCTTGAAGCTAATACATTACGCTCAAGTAGTATTCTTAATGTAGTGTTCTTAATATATGCCCATAAATTCTGAGTTCCATTTATTCAATTTGGCAAATGTGTAAATGATGAACAACAATCATCCCAATGGCGGTGTGATCTCTGTTAGGAAGTGTATACGGTGTTCAGTTTAAGAGTATATATTAACGCTAAATATTTAATGGTCTCGATGGAAATTACTGAAGAAAGAAACTCTTATAGTGGTGAGGCTGGCAATATTATAAAGCCATTGTGCACACCAGATATACAAGATTACAGAATACTCAGAGAGAAAGTTGAAAGAAATCAATTTACTTGGATTCATCTATTGGAAAGCTATATATTCATTCATCTATACTAGTTCAATTATTAAATTATTTAACGATTAAATTATTTAAAATAAACTAATTACATTATTTTAATAATAATATTAATAAATTTTAATAATATTGATAAATTAATAAATAAATATATTATTGCAATTTCTTCGGATTTTTTTTAAAAATTACCTGTGAAAAATTGTTTATTTAATTGTTATTGTTGTTGTTGTTGATAAAATGGTATTTCGTAAGATAATCGCGTTCTGGGCAGCACCAGTAGACTAGCAAGAAACCTGCGTTTCCTTTCATTGTACATAAAACTCGTAGAAGATAGATCATTTTTCCAATATATCGATTTTGTGGGCAGCAGATGCACAAATTCTTTTTTATTTACTTGCGCGTGATTTGTTAAGAATGTGGGCATTTACTGGGAAGTTACCGATAAAGAGTATAAAACCATTTAAACCGGGTATATTTATATATAAATAGACCCATTTTTAAATAAATATAAAAAAAATAAACAAGAAAAATATAATGATATTGCTTAAAAGAACTGATTTCCCGTTATTTTCAAGCCCAACAATTTGCCATTATAGATGAAAGCAACACATTACGATGCCAGAGCGTAAGCCATCACACTTAAAAAAGAAAGAAAGAAAGAAAGAAAAAAGGTTTTCATTTGCTTCCTAAATAATTCATCCAAACATTCAGTTTTTATTCTTAGACCTTTGAGTAGCAACACTGGAGAAAGGGGATATGTTTAGATACCTTCAAGATACCTATGGTGTGGTTTCCTGTTGGTATCTAACTTCCATGAGAACTCCTTTCATCATTCCGCATCAAAAATCAGAAATTATCAGAAATCTTAAAAACGTCAATCTATTTTTTTTCTTCATTATTAATTATTATGAGACAAAAAGCTTACCCTTAGTCTTCAACGCTTTCTTCAAAATGTCTTTTCGAAAAGAATTTAAAGAAATTATTGTTCTCTAAGAAATATACGTCTGAGATCAAAGAAGTCAAGGGGAAAGATATGACTGGAATGCGCTACATCGTAGATGTCTCCAGTTTAAAACAAGTAAATATCAGAATTTCTTTCAAACCAGTTCAAGAATGTACAGAATTTTCTATTATCCAAAAGACGCCTTCCCCCTCTTGAAAACACCCGGTGCTTGTACAGATTTTTGTCCTTGCGGCAAAGCATACATTGAACTAAACGGAAGCCTTTTCTAATCTGAAAAAAAAAAAAAAAACCATAAAACACTTCATAAAAACATAAAACTGGCTTCATATCCTTATATTTACACTGTGCCATGAAATGATCATCCGTCTCCATGATTTATCTCGTTGACAGCCTCCTATTAACGACTTTTATGAAATCAACTGACGCACTCAAAGCGCCTTGAATTAGAGCTTCATATATATTATATGACATTTGGAAATCTATCATACACTTATGCAACATATGAGACCTGCATTATAGTACTAATAATGTAAAAGCTCTTCTCAACAATGAACAACTTTTTGCCTCATATGCCATTTGATTCACGTGGTTAACACTGGATCTTCCAGAATTTTAAAATGCCGAGTATTTCTCTAGTCTTGTTAACTTCCTGAAGACGATATTAGTTATAATATAGCGAACATGTAGAACATGTAGATTATTGATTCTAATAAAATATGTGAGAAAATCCCATCATCTTAGAAATTATTACTTATTGGATTTCGTAATTTCACTTTCGAATTATTAATTGTTTAAATATATATATTGAAATCTTTGTTGCTATTCTCAGTGATAATTACTTAAAGCCAAATGTGTATTTTCCGTATGGCAATATTAATTCTTTAATTAAATTTGAAAAAAAAATTATAACAGGACTTCAGTTTAAAAATTCAATTTAATTACATAGAATATTTGCATCAACGTATTCGAAAATCCGAACTGTTAGAATTTGGTTGTTTTACAGAGATATAGCAAATAATTAACTCAAAAAAAAAACGTGACTTAAACTCTTAAAGTTTGGTATAGAAAAAATGTTTGTACTCTCCAGATAACACATATACAAATTTTACCTTTCCCCACACAAAGTAAGATAAAAACACACCAGCAGTATACCCAGCAGCATGTGAAAACATGTTGTTGAGTCATCTGCGCAAAAGGTTCATTTTTGAAGGAACGGTCAGGGTAGGGCATGGTAAGTGTAAACAGTACTATAAGAAAATACCATAGAGTCGAGTAACTTTGGACTTAAGGTAATCGTTCATCCACTGCAGCTGCTGTTTTGTGTTGTGGTCTTTTGTGTTTGGTAATGGAAAATATTTTTCATAAATATTTATAAAATTTCATAAATTTTTCATAAATATTTTTATTTATGAAATAAAAATATTTATGAAAAATAAAATAAAATTTGAATTTTTGAATAAAAGTACATTTATTTGAGGACAAAGCAATAAAAGCGATTTTTAGAAATATTTTATTTCCAAATCTGTACATTGCTGTTTAAACAGAGTGTTATGTATTATCTTAGATTCTCTATATATTAGTCCAAAATTAGTTAGATTCATACAATTTTTTTAAACGTAAATTTTATTATGGGCGTAATTAGATATTGTACGATATCACGGACGAACTGCTTCTTAATAATAATAATTGTTGCTCTTTATCCAGAAATAAGATTAGAAGTAAGTTGCAAAATTGGAAAGTACTTCTTAAATCAGCCCGTCTGTGAATATAACAAGATTGATCTGGATAAAAATTAACAAGTTTTGAATCGTTACTAAAATTAATTGAATATTTGGAATAAATTTAGTTTAATCCTTTATCCAAGTGTGAGCAAACAAAGTTTGCGCCTGAAAATATCTTCAGGACTGAGGAAAGGTAATGCAAAGCACATCTCCTTGCGGATATGTATAACGTTATGCATTGAGGGAAGGGCCACTACCCAGACCGGTTTCGACCTTTATTGAGGTCTCGTCAGTGGGAGCCAAGCCCAGAGGTGGAGATACCAAGGCAGAAGCAATGGACAGGTCATCATTACCTATAGGAGTTGCAAGGAGACATGTGTTTTGCATTATGGGAGATACTGAGATGGGAGTGATGATAGTTTGGTCCACCTTTCCTCCGAGTTGTCTGGTGTTGCACTACCTTTCCTCAGTCCTGAAGATATTTTCAAGCGCAAACTTTGTTTGCTCACACTTGGATAAAGGATTAAACTAAATATGTTATAGTCTAACCAAGTGCAAAATAAACTTTCAACATCTTTCTCTAAATCCAGAGTAATTAAATAATAAGGTGGCACACCTTTTGGAAACTCCTATAGTTAAAGATGACCTCTCCATTGCTTCTGCCTTGGTATCTCCACCTCTGGGTCTGGGTCCCACTGACGAGACCTCAATAAAGGTCGAAACCGGTCTGGGTAGTGGCCTTCAAAGCATAACATTATACATATCCGCAAGGAGATGTGTTTTGCATTATGGGAGATACTGAGATAGGAGTGATGATAGCTTGTTTCACCTTTGCTCCGAGTTGCCTGGTGTTGCACTACCTTTCCTCAGTCCTGAAAATATTTTCAGGCTCAAATTTTGTTTGCACACACACTTGGATAAAGGATTAAACAAAATTTATTATAGTCCTAACCAGGTGCAGTTGAATATTTGGTTTTGATTTAAATCAGTTTCAGTATATCAATCTTTAATGAAATAACACGAAATTGTAAAAACGAAATTGTTCCAGTTGAAAGCGTGTGTGCTTTTGTGAAAATCATTTTAACAATGTATTTAATTTCAATATAACAATAATTCCCTGATTCGCAACAATTACGTGTTATTAATCTGTTGGCTCTAGCTTCTCCTCCAATTAGAAGTTATTAGTAGCCTTTGTTTATTCGGGAGATGAAAAACAGGAGTTTCATAAAAATCTCCCAGATTGGAAAAAAACAAACAAAAAAAAACATAAGACATGTAATGGCATCTATTGTATGATTAGAAAATATTTTAATATATTTTACATATAGAAATTAATTTTTTCTTTACTTATAATTATTCGCTGCTGTGCATTACACTGATTATTATAGTAGATAACATTAGACCTTCTGGAATCTGGAATCTCCTAAGAACCTGTTTTAAAGATTGTATTGGAGAAAGTTTTTTCGCTTGGTTACGAAGTAAATCATACTAGACGAGAAATTATACTTCACTGAGATTAATGCAGAAATCATATATTTTAAATATACAAGTAGTAAAAAATGTATTAGCTTATGATTAAACTACTCTGGATAAGCGAGATTTGTAAAAACATTTTTTCTTTTGATTGCAAATTTAATTATATTTGAATAGAAATTATATTCTTATTTAAAGTTTTTATTTAAGTATAAGTAAAAAGATTGTTTTCTGAAACATATTCAATATTTTTTTATCATCGTTTGTTAAGTGCAAATATTTGTTTTAAGAAATTAAATTCACTGTTTCTGGTAGATAAAATGATTCGAAAGCGTCAAATTTGCAAATCTGTGTCCTTTCGGTGTTTAGATGTCCATTCCTCTTTCATCAGGTAGCTTAAGTTTAACTATAATTTAATTGTATTCACGTTAATATGAACAAATAAAACTAATTCTCTTGTAAAATATATAAAATACGGAACACTTTCAACGCACACATACATTAAGCAATTCAGTTACACTTAATGAATTAATAAAGTTACTAAATGGTGAATATTATTGCAAGAAAATTGTTTAGCACGCTTAAGATAAGAGCTATTTATGATAATGTTATGTGCAAATATGTCGCAGATATTAGGAATTCTTTATATGGAACCAGGTGACATAATCCCGCAACATCAAGTACACACACTGACAGCATGTATTGTTTATGCAGAGACAAGTAGTAATTACGTTACTATTAAAGCCTTGATAATTGTCATCTGATATTATCACAGTGGCTGAAATGATTGTGAACACTTGTCTTGCAACACGAACAGCATATTCTTATTCTCCAGTAATGTGTGTTGTGTTTTATCCCATCTAGAATGAAATCATCTTCTCGATTTTTACATAGCATTATCCGAAGGCATATCATCAAAAATTACTTCTCAAAGCAATGCAACAATTTTTCTCTTTAGCAGTTCTCATAAAGGCTGTTTAATATTTAGTATTATTTGCTAGTCATTGTATAGCTGGTTGTGATACATTATCAAGAATGTAACAATACTCATGTTCCTTGTGGTTACATTATATACATAAAGAAGATCTCTCGTCAACAGAATAAATGGTGTGAATGTCAAAGCAGTTTGTATTTTAAAAGAGACTAAAAGTTAGACAAAAGAACGATTGCGACATGCTCTCAATCGTCAGGAAGACACGTATTTCAAATATATTCATGACATCATTTATGTTTATGGTTTTTTTTTTTTTTCAAATGGAGTTGAGTTAGTGGACAAGAGTGAAGAAGAAGAAGAATAAGAAGAAGAATAAGAAGAAGCGATCTATTCGGTAACGATTGCAACTCTGTTAATAGATACACAAAGTGATTGCAGCAATTTTTAAATAAATAGTTGAATTTTATAAAAATTGAAAGTTATATACTTTCCGCTTTTATTACATATATTGTGTGGAATCAGATAAAGGTTTTTTTTTTTCCTTTAAGTTTTTTGAATGCAATCAGTATCGATTTACCTCATTAAAACTGTAAATTGTTTGTTGAGTTAATATTTGCTAGATCTGAAGCGATAACAATCACAAAATAGGACATCTTTAAACATTGAAGAAAAATAACTGAAATAACCAACTAAACAAATATATGAAGATTTTTAGCTTCCATTGCAGTTTCTGGAACAAATAATTTTCAATGAAGTGGAAACCTAAACATTTCCGTATTTGAATTTCATTAAAAAAAATGACTACGTGGAAATGGAATGAAAAAATATTGGTGACTAAATGAATTATGTACTCTTCTGTAAATAACTTCTTTTTAAGTAGTTAATTCACTTAGGAAATTATTTACACAAGAGTACATTAATTCATTTAGTCACCAATATATTTTCATTCCATTTCCACGTAGTCATTTTTTTTGAATGAAATTCAAATACGGAAATGTTTAGGTTTCCACTTCATTGAAAATTATTAAAAGAAAAGGTAATAAATTTCCATTGTTATTTTATAGATAAGTATATTATATTAACGTTGTTTACCTTTTGAAGGTTTAAAAGTTTCGAAAGAGCTTATGAGACAATAATCTTCGACATTGGTTACTTGGTATAGCACCATTTTAAAGACACAGACTTCACCAGTGAGCAGGATTATCTTCTCTATTTTCCTTTTAATTAAAGATTTCTTTCCTGTTACTTTAAAAAAAAAAAAAGGTTGAATTCCAATATTGAAAAATGCTAAAAGTTTAAAAGTGACGATATTCTATCAAAGAATTCTTGGAAACCAAACCTCATTAAGAATATTAAAAGTTTCATCAGAAATTTTTCATGTGACGTTATCAAATGAGATCCTTCCAGGTGTCCTTTTAAAAGATAACAGGAAGATGTGTTTTTATGGGATGATCATTAGAAAGATGATCAAATGAAAAGCTGTGAGTCGAGCCGTTAAAATGGCATTAAAGCCCAACAAGAAAAACACGATCGTGAAGTATCGGCTATCTTCCAGCTTTCTAAGTATCTCTTCCTTGTGTAGGATGCGCGCTCACGTGCATGTATAGAGAAAGAGGTTCCGTAAAATGGTCTTTTAACTGGAGGGATAGCAACCTAACAATCTTTTCCTTACAGCAATAAGAAACGTACAGTTTTACACGACCTTGACCTTCTATTCGTGAGGTCGATGCGCATCACGTTTCGGTAGAAAATGGAGTATGACAGCGAGTCCGTGATAAAGTGTCATGATTGATAAGACGTGATAGTTTTGGCCAAACTGTTCTTCCACTCTGGTGCGCTTACCATAAAGTGAAAGAAATGATGGGCGCACTGGGGGTTGTAGCACCACCGTTAGAGTGTAAGCAAGTGTACTTGAGAGACCGAAAGAGAGCCATGATGGGCGTTCTTGTGCGGAATTTTATGGAAAAGAAGATTTTTTCCTGACTTCCTCCATCTACCTATACATTTATATCGACCACACCTTCGTTTCGTATTATGTTCCCGCTGTGTACTGGCGCAGATGATTTGCAACTTAATCATAACTTAACGACTTTCAGAATCAAACAACTTTTTTCTCGCAGAGGAATCAAATGTCATTCCATTAGGAAATTTTCGATTTTCGGTCTGTTTCAACAATTTTCTCTTCTTTTTCAAATATTTATATCCTTTCAGGAAATTGACAATGGATATACATGGAATTTCACTTTTATTTCTAAATATGTCATAAATCTTGTCGTATTGTTCATTCCAGGAATAGAGGAACAGCAGTTCAATGTGCAACTGATCGATGAGTAGCTGCCTGTTTATTTTGGGGAGAAGTTAGCTTGAACAGTAGATGTAACTTCTCGCTCAGTTGATCGGGTTAATTTCTAATCAGTGAATGATATTGACGATGCTTGTGGCTCTGTTCCATTTATCAGTAGGAATACTGAAAGAATCTTGTGTGCTTTAACGTACTTTTATCACCTGATCACTTTTTATCCCTGAATCACCTACTCACCTACTACTGCGAAGTAGGTGATTCAGAAAGCATATATATATATATATATATGTGTGTACACGCACGCACGCACGCACGCACGCACACACACACACACACACACACACACACACACACACACACACACACACACACACACACACACACACACACACACACACACACACACACACACACACACACACACACACACACACACACACACACACACACACACACACACACACACACAGTGGTGCCTCGTACTTCGAGCGCTTCTAACTTCGAACGTTCCAGAGTTCAAACGTTTGACAACGCAAAAAATTTGATTCGCAGTTTGAACGGCGTTTCTAAGTTCGAACTATAGTCCAGGAACTCAGAGTCATATAGCATTAAACAGTTTCGGCACGCCATTGGACATGCGTCTCCTCCACTAATTTCTCTCCTTACTTCCCCGTGTCTGTGCAGTGCGTGTCTGTCTCAGTCCGCTGTGCGTTGTTCTTTACTTTACACAGCCTCGTCATTGCGCGATACGTTTGTGTAGAGAATGTTTAACTGTTTTTGGCATTTTTGTGATTGCCCATGACATCTAAGAATGTAGAAAGAACATAACCTAAAAGAAAAGTTGTAGTATCGACAATTGAGATGAAAAAAGAAATTATCATGAAACACGAAAGCGATACACGTATGACGGATCTAGCGACGATGTTTAAAATGTCAAAGTTAACGATAAGTAGCATTCTTAAGAATAAGGAAGCAATAAAAGCAGCAAATGTTGCTAAAGGTGTGACAACAGTGACCTCCAGGAGATCACATGTTACTGAAGAGATGGAAAAACTCCTTTTAGTGTGGATAAACAAGAAGCGATTATGTGGTAACGTTATTACAGAGAGAATTATTTGTGAGCAAGCCAAATATCTGCATAGTGAACTTAAGAAACGCACACCTGAGACCGGTAATGAAAATGGGGAGTTTAAAGGAAGTAGAGGCTGGTTCGATAAATTCAAAAAACGAACTGGGATCCATAGTGTTGTCATGCACGGAGAGGCTGCGAGTGCCGATGTAGAAGAAGCGGACAAATTTGTAAAAACCTTTAAGGAGTACGTGGATAGTGAGGGATTTGTACCTCAACAGGTTTTTAATCGCGATGAAACAGGTCTTTTTGGGAAAAAATGCCCAAAAGGACCTATGAAAGATAGAATTACTTTGCTGCTTTGTGGTAATGCTAGTGGAGACTGTAGGACAAAGCCTTTGCTCGTTTACCATTCTGAAAAGCCACGCGTTTTTAAAAAGAATAATGTCAGAATGAGCAAATTCGGTGGAGGGCCAACAAGAAAGCGTGGGTTACCAGAGAGTTTTTCACTGATTGGATTTATCAAGAATTTGCTCCCACTGTAAAAGCTTATCTTACTGATAAAATCTACTATTGAAAGCTCTTCTAGTGATTGACAATGCTCCTGCTCATCTCCCAAATTTAGAAGATGATTTAGTTGGTGAATTCAGTTTCATCAAGATAAAGTTTTTGTCGCCCAAAACCACTTCTATCATATTATACAACCCATGGACCAGCAAGTGATTTCAAACTTCAAAAAACTGTATATTAAGGTTATGTTTCAAAAGTGCTTTGAAATAACCAATGCCACAGAACTGACTCTTAAAGAATTTTGGAAAGAGTATTACAACATTCTTCATTGTTTAAGGATCGTCGATAAGGCATGGAAAGAATTTTCTATTAAAACAATGATTTCTGCTTGGAAAAAAACTCTGTCCAGATTGTATTTCAGTCAGTGAAGTAGTAAGCTGTGAAGGAGAGTCTGTTGTAAATTAAATTGTGTCTTTGGGTAAAGCTATGGGATTAGAGGTGAGTGATGAGGATGTAGAGGAGTTAATAGATGATCATAAACAGAAGAACTTCAACATCTTCACGATCAACAACAAAAAGAAATGGAAAAATAAATTTTTATGGAAGAGAAGGACGCCAAAGGATGCATTTCCAATGCCAACCTTCAAGAATTGTTCTCTGTTTGGGTTAGAACACAAGCTATTGTGGAAAAATGGCACTCTAATAAGACAGTAGTGACCAGGAATATCAACTTATTCGATGACAACGTGATGGGTTATTTTAAAAATATCAAAGAAAATCGTCAGCACCAAACAACATTAGATAGATTCTTCTCTGCAGAAAAAAGAGAACGTGAATCAACATTCTCAACTCCAGCTAAGAAGCAGAAAGAAGACGCTTAAAACGGGAGCATTAATTTCGTCTTTGTGATTTTCATATTAAAAAAATATTCTTCACTGTTATTTTTATGTTGTAATAATTAAAATTAATAAAATAAATATAAAATTATTTTGTTTAATTTTTTCTGAATAACTCATCAATATTTCATAACCATTAGAAATGTTGGTTTTATTAGGAAGCAAAAAAAAATAAATAAAATAAAATAATAATAAAAATTTTATTCAAGAAATACACTCAACCAATACGTTGTTTCCTTCTGATTGCTCTACGAAGCGCTAAATAAAAATAATAATAAAATTTGATAAGCAGAAGAACACACGCCATCCAATATCCAATAGTAGAGGAGAAGTAAACGTTCATGAAAATCTGATCTGCTATAGGGATCTGGAGACTGAAATTTAGCAACTTTGGAACAAAAAGACAATAGTTCCAATTGTCATAAGAGGGTTAGCAGCGATGCCAAGACCATTTATGAAACATTTGAAAAGCTGAGTCTTCCAGACATAATACCAATTTCATTTCTGGAAAACGGCACCATTAGGGGAAATCTCACATTTTACCAAGATATCTAATCGATTACAAGACTATTGGATAAGGACCGAATTAGATTCATTTGTCATCAGAGATTTCTTTACTATTTCATGATTCTTTTACTCTTTGATGTGAGCGCTGTTAATTGAATATAGAAATAATAATAAAATCTGTCAAAAAAGAACAAGAATGAAATATCCAAACGTTAACACACGTCACTAAACTCTGCAACTAATGCTGGTGCTCCATAACATTGCACTTTCACCCATTCTATTCTTTCTGAATACAGAGGTCCTCTCTATCTGGCCGCAAATCCAGTGCACAGTTTCGCCGAGAGAGTACTCTTCATTTTTTCTTCTCACTAGAGAGACTTGGTAATACATAAACCACTTGAGGTACCAAAATATCACCCTACACAAATCAAAATTCTGATCTATAAATCATTCTTCAACGGGGAGCTTGATAACCATATTAATTTGAAGGACAGTAAAGCACGAATTTATTTTATTTCTCGAAAAACCGAAACCCTTACTTCCACTTATACTTATGGTAGCAAACCAAATCCTCTTGATAAGATGAGATTTTTATTCTTGGAATTATTCTGATCCCAAATCACAGGTAGAATCAACATCTAAAAATGCTATTTCGCTGAAAGGCTTATTTTCTTTTTATCTCTAAACAACTATTAACTGTAAGAGAAATAACTAAATTAAAGATACCAAGAAATTATATACTTGGTTTAATCCTTCATCCAAGTGTAAGCAAACAAAGTTTGCGCCTGAAGTAATTTCAGGACTGGGCAAGTCGTATATGGAAGCTAAGACTTCACATCACTTGCCTTAGTAAGAGAAATAACATATCCATCCATTCAGTGAATACAGTTCTCACAGAGTAGAATGTAAAAGTTCCTAAAATACTTGGATCAGTACAGAAGGGAGAAAGTAGATCGATTAATGAGCCCACCTGAATTAATGCACTCCACTCTCTTCCACGAAGGACAAATATTTCCATAGTTATTTTATCAGGATTTGCATCGATAATTCCATGACTCGGCTCCCTTTTAAATCCTCAAAACTCAAGCAAAGTGCAAATACTTCCATGTTCCTCTTCCTCTCTAAGGAGAGTGCATATAATTCAGTAGGATGGCTGGAATCCCAATTGGAGTCAAGCAATTTTAGACGTACTTTGATCCTATTATCACCTTTAAAATCAAAGAAAGATATAACTCATATCGTTAAGGGAAACAGTCTGAATAGGACTGTAAAGTTTCGTCTTATTTGAATTCTTCAGGTAATTTTGGCTCTGTGCAGGTAATTAATCATTTATGCTGTGATATATAAGTAATTAAATTAGGATTCGTAATTTTAGAGAATCTGGAGTCGATATCAAATCGATTCATTCGCTTTGCCTTGATATTATTGGATGAAAACATAAAAAAATACTAAAATTAGTTGCGTACACATTCTTTTCGTTTACATGACTACCGGTGAACAAATATTTCAACGTGCTCTGTCACCTTTAGAAAAGAGCATCTCATTTACAATTCTTTATTTTGTCGTCATAAGCTTCTACTTTTAACACGTAACAATTCAGTGCTCGTTCATCAACAAACTGATTATAATTATTCAAATTAAGCAATTGAATTTCAATGGAATACCAAACGACAAGTAAAATAATTAATCTTTGGATTAAACTGTGATATAAATTGAAAAGCAGAAAAAAATCCAATCAATAAAAACTATTTGCAGCTGCAAAAGATAAAATAAACAATAGCAGTGAAACAGGAAAATTAACAGTAAAAACAAACTAAGTTTCAATACAGAGAACGACATCTCACACTTCTTTCCTTAATTAAGTAACCAGTTAAAAATATAAAAAGGAATTCTTAATTTATACCGAAGTATTGAGGATTTTTTTTCTCCTCTAGAGCAAATAAATCTAAACTGAGAGTCTCGTTGGCAGGAAAAACTTGGTTAACGTCCATGAACACGACAATAAAGCAAGCTCATTAGCAAAGTCTAGAAATCTCAAAGAACTTTTTCAACTCTGTATGCAGTGAGCATGACAAATTGTAGCAACTTTTGACAATGAAATCAAGTGTATTGATTAAGTTTCTAAGGATTTAAGTTAAATTTTAAAAACCAGCAAATAAGCGAAGTATGAGCAAAACTAATTTTGCAAAGATGTTTAAAGCAAGGCCTGCGATAAATGAATCTTTATTTGTTCAATTACGTGTAATGTCAACGCAATCGTTCTTAATCTGGATGGCGGATAAGAAAATTGCTTTCATGAATTGCTTTCTTCGTAAGACCTGCAGTACATAGCAAAAATGTCACTTTAAATTGGCGACAGATTTCTCCTTTAACTGAAGATGACTCATCTTGTTTCTACTTTTTTTTTTTTAATGTGCCTCCCACCTAACAAAGGCTATAAATGTCAGTGCATTAATGCCGTAGACGCGCTAAGGATATTATTTATATAATTTTTACTATTACATAAACATCGAGTACCCTGTTTGTCAACCCTACAATAAAAGGGATGGTGTTAGCGGGCGTTGAAATTCATCTACCACTTCTAAAGAGAATCAGAAACATCCATGAGAATAGCAAGATTCGAACCCAGAGCCTGTAGGTTGGAAAGCGGATATGCTAACCACTCCGTCAACGAAGCCGGCATGGTTAATTGAACATCGTTGTATTTGGCGTCTTGGTCTTCTTAAAGAATTTTTAAGTAACAGTTATTGTTTTCATCTTGCATTTTATTTACTCTGCTGAGAGTTTGCGGACGAAACAACCTTTGAGACATGATTTGTGAATTTCTCATCAAAACGTTTTTGACATTACTCTTTTATTTTTTTCATGGGACTGTGAGTTCTACCAGAAGGTATTTGTTTCTTGCAAGATCTTAGTGTTGTACGAGGTTTCTGTAATGAAATTGTTCCTTTGAAACTTATTATTTTTATTTTTTTGAATATACAGTATTTTGTTTATGTAAAAAATAATTTTATTTTAGAACCTCTATTTCTAGTAAAGCTCTGAATTATCTGAATATATACATATTCTGATAATTTGATATATATATATATATATATATATATATATATATCGGTTAACATACATAGATTTATGAAAAAATTTTTATGAAAAATCTTTATCAAGTCATATCCTTTTCTCGGCTAATCCTAATGATGATAACCAAAGTCACAAAGTCTTGCAGTGATGAAATAGAGAGAAAAATTGTGGAATCGAGAGAAATCATCTTCAATCCTGTTCATCTAAATAACAACTTAAGCTACAACCTCCCAGATAGTCATTCAGCTGTAATCATGTACTGGCGTTCACGTGATGCAGCAAGCACGCACTCTCCCAACAATGCAACAAATGAAAGAACAGCTTCAAATACAACTACAACGTTTTCATGCTAATTATGTATAAAGACTGTCTATGTTGTTCATAGTCTTTTAACCCTCAATGTTTAGGGTTTTTTCTTTTATAATGTCACCTGAAGAAGGCTGTTACAGGCCGAAACTAGTAGTGTGTTTATATTAAAACCTTTTTAATTAAATCTCGGTTCTAGTCATTCAATTTTTTCATATATATATATATATATATGTGTGTGTGTGTGTGTGTGTGTGTGTGTGTGCGTGCGCGTGTGCGTGTGCGTGCGTGCGTGCGTGCGTGCGTGTGTGTGTGTATTGTGTGTTAATTTTTTTCTTTTTCTCGAAAACTTTACAGCGTTATCTGAATCTGCTTCGTTGCGATAAAAATTCAAACAGCGGACAAATTTACTACTCAAATGTTATCGTTTCTTTCTTTCTTTTTTTCCCTTTTACATTCCATTCTAAGCATACGGTGTGTCGCTATCTTGGTTTCCGTCAAGGTAGTTGTCGCCTATTTGTGTTTTCAAGGTGTCTGACGACAGTCATTTTTCTTGATATCCACTTCTCCACTGCTGCAATTTGACATTGTTCATCTCGAATAACCTTTAAAGCATTGCTGTGCTCAAGGACTCTGTATGATGCCATCTTGAATACTATCATAACCGCAAATTCTAATAGAGAGACAGAGAGAGGGGGGGGACAAATTTTTGCCACCGGTGATTTTACCAAACGAAATGATCTGATTTCAAGCTGACGGATCACACAGCGATTAAGCAAGTGAATGATAACTTCTACTCCTCTTTATCGGTAAACTTGATAAGTTATAAATAAAACTTGATATATCCTTATAGAGCAAAGAGAGTCCCTCAATCTGTTATCATCTGACAATTCCCAGGTGTTTTCAACTTAAGTTATCCTGAGCGTTATTGATTTTGTGAACTGTATGAATAGAACAACTAACTGCAGCATCTAAAATCTAGCACTTCAGTTCAAGTTGCCATATTCTTGGGAGCTCAGTTTAGTTCAGTCCACAGGATTCATATCCTGAGATCACGTTGTAGAAGACACTTCCAGTTAAGTTGATAAGCTAGTTTTATGTTCAAGATAAATTCCTTGCATGTATCGAATGATCAAATAATTAAATATACTTATAAACTCATAAAATTATCAAGGTAAACTAAATGTAGAAGAAATAATGAGACAGAGCGATTAAAGAAATTTTCATGCATTTCAGTGGATTATTGAAAACAAAATATTCTAATAAAATTAAACGCGTCCCTGTGTATTTTGCAAAATTATTGAACTGAATTGTTATGTGCATGAATTTTAATGAAGTGACGTTTTTGCGATGATAATCAAATCGGTGGAGTTAGATTCATTTCAGTTTAAAGCTGACAAATTTAGTACGCAGACGAGGAAAAACACTTCGGCACGATAGAAAATTATAATGGACGAATGTTCCATGAACTTTTTACAATCGATGACGTTATCGATGCACATTGCGTTTTTTTATGACCATCTACAATAATTTCGTTGGTTGCTTTCATCTTGGTATGTAACTGTGTCAAGATCTTTGTGGTTACTTAGTTTCAAAATAGCTACAGGTTATTGTAAACTTAACATGCAGTTGTGCGCATGTGCGTAATGAATACTTCAAATAGTTCTGCGGGTTAATATGTGATTGTTATGAAAGGAATAAACTACAGAAACGTTTTACTACAGAAATAATTAATCAATTCAAAGTTATTTCTGAACTAACCCATTAGGGGTGTGACACTTCCCATTTTACTCGTGCAAGATTATTTTTAATAATTTTAAATAAAAAGCATATTTTTACTGTCACACTCACTGTTGAGATTGTATTTTAAACTGCAATATCTGCTGCTCTAATTACAACTGCTAATTAAAATCAGTTCACTTTTATCTCAAATGATTGCCCTCCCCATTTCTCAACGTGTTAGTGATAGCTGCAGTTTGAGATTCCGTGATGTTCAGCAGTAGCAGATCATTAAATTCTCATTTACCTAATCGTTCACACGACGGTGCTGGACATTTGCACAGAACTTCATGGGGCATCCAAGATAAGAGCTCACAAATACTGGTATATCCTTATTAAGCAAATTAAATCTCTCTCTCTGTCTCTCTCATTATAATTTTGTCAGTTACATCCGTTACAAAAACTGTAAGGGAAAATAAATTAAGTTACTGATAAACGCCAAGGAGAGTTATGCGATCATACGCTACAACCATTAAGTTGCAAATGTCGTATAAATTGTACTTTGCGACACATTATGGTTAAACACATTTAAATAATAATATTTGACGATAAATGTATAAATCAAAATAAACAATCATATAACATACTTTTTTTCTGTATTTTTTAAAAGAAAAGGTTTTCTATAACATGAGACAGAGGCCAGCATGCATACTTTAGCATGCAGTTTCTGCGGTTCAGCATAGCTTACCCTAGAACATATACGAGTACACATAAAAAAACACGAATTAGATTTAGGAACATCACCTTTTATCATGACCTCCGTGGAAATGCACTCAATCTCTGCGATTCTGAGTGTGAACCCGCTCCTTAAGTGATAACAAAACAATTAAAAAATTACGGCTAAACTATGTCATGTACAGGATGGAAAGCAAAATAAAACAAAACGCGAGTATTTCCTTGAAGTAATCAGTGATAGTGCTTTACAGACTTGTTACATAGACTAAGAGAATTGTAATCATTTATTACACTCCTACGATATATCGTGTAGCCTAGTTAAATTCAGGTCAGTTGTTACACGGCAATGTCTTTAACATTTATCGAATACTAATTAAATTAAAATCGATGAACATTAATGAAGTAAATTATCGGCCGGACTGGTTGGCTAAGTGGTTAGCGTATCCCCTCTCCAGCCAAAAGGCTGCGGGTTCGAATCCCACCATCAGCATGGATGTATGTGATTGTCCTACGAACTCTGTGTGAACAGGGATACTGCGACCCTACCACGTCTTCTAACAGAAGGCCCACGCCCAAAAACCTTATGGCGTATGGGAGTGACCATCCGGCATCCAATGAAGTCAAATATGAATAGCAAACTAACTAAATACTCATCAAAAACAGGATAGCTTCTTAAACGAAGCTCTTTTGGGAATTTCTTGTGTATTTTAACCACTTCTATGAATTTTTTAAAGGATGTGGAAGATTAATGCTGTTAACGTCTCTCTTGAAAATTTCAGCACTTTTGACTGCCATTAGCAATGATTAAAATTTATGTAGTGGCTCAAGTGATGGTCGCTGTTGAAAGTCATTATTGGATTATACACTGTAAAGCTTCTAACGAAATAAAGCTAGTAAATACATGATTTAATATTTCATTTGCTAGTAAATTATTGTATATACTAGCTTTATTTCGTTAGAAGCTTCACAGTAACTTTCAACTATGACCATCCAATAATGACTTTCAACAGCGACCATCACTTGAGCCACTACATAACTTTTAATTATTGCTAATGGCAGTCAAAAGTGCTGAATTTTTCAAGAGAGACGTTAACAGCATTAATCTCCCACATCCTATAAAAAATTCATAGAAATGGTTATAATATACAAGAAATTCCCAAAAGAGAGGAAAAATGGTCTCTGCTATAATTCAGTTCCTCTGCGGGTTCCTAACATGAAATAATCCTTCATTTATGTTTAATATGAAATTGCTAGTCAGAGAATATTTAATTATTTATTTTTGAAAGGGAAGGAAAAATCGACTTTTTTTTTCTGTTTTAAATCAATTTCTTTTCCTTTGCGAAATTGATTCCCTCCCTCCCCTTCGTATTTGAAGTGTCACTGTGCATGCCCGTCCGCTATCTCTCTCTGTCTGTCTCGTGCTGTAGTCACGCGCTGTATAACAGCAGTGTGCCAGGTACGTTTCCGTTTCTGTGTTCGGTCGTGGATGACAGGCATCCACGACATCATTATTTTACATGGTACATCGCAGTCGCAGCATTATTATTTCTTTCATTATCTTCCTTTATGTAAGACTTGTCAACTGCGGACAAGAAAAACTCTGCAACTGACATTATTTGTTAGTTCACGAGAGTAGCAGAAATGTCTGTTGATGTCGTATTTAATGTTTGTGTGTCAATTCTTACAGCATACTCGATATTTAAACTTTTGAAACTTGAAGATTTCTAAAAGGTTAAATTTTTTCTTATTCAGAGAAATATATTAAGAAATAAAGGGAAGGAACTGAAATAGAAAAAGGAAAAAAAAAATACGGATTGAAGACAGTTATTTATGACAGCTTAATGTTTGGAATTTTTTGTATTTTTAGGCAGCTGTATCGAGACCATTTAAAAACTGGGCTAGCTACACTTGATTGTACAGTTTTCTTTTTAGATAACGATACACAAAATCAATGCGCTCTTTTATTTTTCTTCGTTGGTTTAAGTACATTTCAAATGTCAGAATATCGTTACTAGGAAGCAAATCCTCTATTGAAATTTTAAAATTTCTCGTAATTTGTAATTTTAAATATGTAATTTTAAATTTGTAATTTAAAATCCTGCTGCGTTAAGCACTTCGTACAACGCAGCAGGATTCTGATGTGCACAAAATAGAACGTATTAGAGACGATGATTTTTCCTTTTGCTCAGAGAAGTTCTGAGAATGGAGTTTAATTAAACTTGGCTAGATATCTAATAATTAATACCTAAACCGATGTGAAAATATAAAAAGCCACTGTCTTATATGAAACCTTACTATTTGAAACTATTTTAAATTTCATAGCAATTTGTTAATCCTCTGAATGTTATTCAAAGAGCCAGTATCACTGGTCATTTCATGCACAAACCTTAATCAGACTACTCTTTACGGTAGTCTATAAAGATTTTATTATACTGGAAAAATCAGTTACGCAATGAGAAAAACTTCACAACAATCTACATGCCCATCGCGTGAAGTGAGACCCAGTTATGGATGCGTTTAATTGTTAATTAAACAATCGTTTCAAGTATTAATTGTTCAGTGTATTTTACAAATGATGTTTAGTTTGCGTTTATTATAAATCCAAAGTTCAAGAATTGAAAACCCTTTCGATGTGGAGGAATGAAATGTATATGAAACGCTTAATAAGATTTTGTTTTGATGAAATAAGAAATGTGCATATAAATAACATACAGATAAGTTTTTCATGTTTCTATTCAATTCATTCTTCTTCTTCTAAGCATTAAATGTATCTCTATATGAACACGTATTAATTGTTGAGAATAAAATAAAATACAAATCAATAAATAATTCGAATTTTACTTAAAATTTATACTGAGAATAAATACTCGTTTTCATTTTATCTGACGAATTCATCTCAAAACAACCTTAAAATTGCTGATGTTTTTTTTTTATTTTATTTATGAAACCGATCAATGCGAAATGCGTGCATAAATACTTGCTCAACACCACATGCATGTGCTCTTCAACTATGGTTCTATTCTACCAACAAAGGATTTTAAGCTAAACAATAAAGTTTAAAAAAAAAACTTCAACGTTTACTCAGTAGTGATAGATATTGTATTGCACGCTCAGCTTGCCAAAAAACTGAGTGGTTAGTTCACGCGAGAATTAACACATAAATTTAAAAATTGTACATCAGTTTAAAGAAATAAAAACATATTTTTGTTAACATATATTTATGTTCAGTTAATATATTCATACGATGTATGTGTGTGTGTATATATATATATATATATAAATGATTTAAGATGTTTATATATTAGAAAACAAACGAAAAAAATAATAAAGAAAATAAATCTGAATGAGCAAGTGCTTTTGTTTAAATATACTGACATTTCAGTGTTTAGAAAATAAACAAATCATCGACATTCGCCTTAATATCATCAGCTAAGCAATATTTGTTCAGTTCCGATTTTTCGTGAGACTTGTAAATGACAGCAAAGCCACTTAGTTTAACGATGTGGTAGGATTAGGGTGGCAATATTCTGAGTGTTCGATCCTTGCTTTACAAGGGCAGCAGCAGGTTCAAGAGAAAGTCGTCCATATAGATTTCTTAGCCACTCAGTAGGTAAATATAAAGAATTACTGATTAGTTCTTGGAGCCATTTCTTCAGATGGCATTCAATAAAGGAGGTAATCTGTGAGTGTAAGCAGGGTGCACCACTGGTCGTCGCGTCAGCTAAGTTTGGCAGTAAAGCAGTTTTATTAGCCTCTCAGCTTAGGGTGTGCGGAAATAATAAGAACTACATCCCTTGACTAATCGATGTGCATTAGTGGCGGCGACTTCATAAACAGTGTGGGGTTACGTAAGTGAAGATTTACTTTTATTTGCACCAGCTCCTTTCTTGCTTTGTGTGTGTGTGTGTTTCACACACACACACACACACACACACACACACACACACACACACACACACACACACACACACACACACACACACACACACACACACACACACACACACACACACACACACACACACACACACACACACACACACACACACAAATTTTTTTTGAATATCCATTTCGAACAAATGGATCCGACCTTCGAGCACCACTTCTGAATGGTTGCCTACTGATTAATTGACATTCATTTGAAGGAATCCAAGGAAATGCATTTTGCATTTCCTTGGATTTCCATTTCCTTCGAAAGCACTGGTTGCAATTCCTCGGATTCGCAACAGGCTCCTTTTAATGAACAATGTTTAAGAAGTTCAAGCGCTTATTAATAGAATAGGATAAAATAAAGAAAGGACACATGAAATACCACATGAAATATAACTACCTATTTCTAATTTTGTTTCTAATTACTCGGATTTCGGTTTCCTTATATCATTTATTATTGACATCTGATCAAAATAATCAGCAGCATAGAATTTTCGTAGTGAAACGCAACTGTGTATAAGTTACTTTGAGTTATCCTATTCAGACTACAATCCTCCTGATTATAGTCTGCAAAGACAATAACCAAGATTGTTATTTTTATTGTATTATGTGGAGAAAATGATGCATCTGCAAAATTTGGAAAAAATTAGAAATTTTCTCCGAGTAAGCGTTTTCACTCCTGAATTTTTCTCCGAGTAACTGTTCAGAGAAAACTTATTTCTTTGAGTTATATGCGCCAGGTACATTAGATGGTAAGAGACGATTTTTTTTTTAAAACTAAATATTGTTTAATTTTTTTTTTCATGCATGACTTCATTTTTATAGCTCAACCTAATTTTAGGTTGATTAACTTGTCAAGTAATTCACAATAAATCAAGACATTGGGTTTCTTAATGGTGATTCAATCTTATTTGCATTTTAACTACTCTCCAACCAAAAGCTATACGTTTCAATCTGGCAGTGGGAATGAATGTTTGTGGGACTCTTTAAGTTGGAGATGAACTTTATCTCCCCCCTTGTGAGAACATGATTCTGCTTATTGAAGGCCAGAAATGGTTTGAATTTCCATATCGATTCTTTAGAGTAGACTTCCACAGTCTATGTAAATAAGTCAATAAAATATACAAAAAATATATGAAATTAATTTTAAAAAATCCTCGCTCCACACTACCTTGGAAAAGTTTCCAAGGTGGTGCCTTGGGAACAAAAGTTTCCAGTGGCTCAACTTGGAAACAAAAATCCGGAGGACGAAGTGCGGCATTATTATTATTATTATTATTATTATTATTATTATTATTATTATTATTATTATTAGAAATCACTAATACTACCAATAGACAGCACCCCATAATACTAAATGCTATTTACAGGCCAGCAAACCTAAACATGATAAAATTCTTGCACGAACTCAATTGCTGGCTTTCACGCCAAGAAATATGCTCAACCGAATACCTAATGATAATTGACGCCATAAACATAAATATTGTAAACGAAAACCAGAACAACACTGTACAATACCTAGACACGCCATCCATGTATAATCTAATACCAACAATAACATCATGTACAAGAGAAAAAATATTCGGAAATACTATCACTGCCTCCGGTCTAGATCATATAAACGTCACCACCAAACAGTTACACTGCATCAGTCATAAAGTGCAAAGTAGCAGACCATTACTTCACCACTCTAAACCTGCACGCACGCACGCACGCACGCGCACACACACACACACACACACAAAAAAAAAGCGACAGAAAACAATAATAGACGAAGAAACAGTCAACCACGAAATAAGAAAAACAGATTGGGAACACCTGGCATCAGATTCAGCAGATATCTTATACAACAACATTAAACTCACACTGGAGGAAATATATAAGAAAGCTACAAAGAAAGTCAGAATTCGTTCACAAAATTCTTGGATAACACAAAACTTAAATCCTAGAAATATACAGAAAGGACGCTTTATGGAAAGAATTAAAGCGATATTCAAATAATAACACAGCTTTAAAAACTGAATATAAGATAACAAGGAATCGCCTTACAACAAAAATCTGAAATGCAAAAAGAAGCTACTGTAGAGACAAACTAACCTCTGCACAAAACAACATGAAACAAACCTGGCATCTGATCAATGAGATGCTAGATTTTGTTCTCAACACCACCGCCTCCGAAACCATAAAACACAGCTTCATGAAAGATGCAAAACCTATCCAACAACTAGCAAATGACTTTAACCCAATGTTTCTCAACCTGTGGTCCGCGACGATTGGACAAGTGGTCTTCAGGCAGACTTCAATTAAATAAATTAATATATATTTTTTAATTATCCAAACAAAACAAATTAAAATTAAATAAGTAAAAATTATTGAAATAAAATGGATACTTAAAAGAATCAGCAAACAGCGGCGGAATGTTTTCATTCCATGAACATTCTGCTGCTATTTGGCTTAGAACTTAGTTCTAAGTGGCTTAAAACTAGGACCTTTAAAAGAAAAGCTAATGAAACAGGTGATGCTAATCCTAATTTTGATACACGCGTTGTAACGTCGAGTAAACCTGATCCTATTAAAGTAGAATAAACAAGCAGTTCAAATATAAGTTCATATTTGGAATTCGGGTTTACTTAGTGTGAAGATGAAAGCGAACAGAAACCGCAATGTGTTTTGTGTTATGAATTCTCGATCGAGTGCATAAAACCTGTGAAACTACAACGACATTAAGAAACTAAACACTGTGGTGTGAAAAATAAGCATATTAAATTTTTCAGCGACGCTTAAGGACACTAAATCACGGGAAAGATATAGTTTCGGCCATCGGTTCCATTAATAGCAAGGCACTCGAAGCATCCTATCTCTTAAATTTGCGCATAGCGAAAACAGGGAAACCTCATTCTATTGGGGAAAATTTGCTACTTCCAGCTATAAAAGATGTTGTGAAAACGATGTTTTGCAACAAGTTACTAAAAGATGTTGATTTGATTCCTCTTTCAAATAACACTGTCGGTCGCAGAATTACTGATATGCCAGGTGACGCAGAATCTCAGTTAATCGAAAGAGTTAAGAAGAACCCTTATTATGGGTTACAAATAGACGAGACTACCGATGTTACAAGTGATGCGCAGTTAATATGCTACATAAGATAAGCGCAGGATAACAACATTCATGACAATATTCTGTTTTTTTAGAACTTTATCATCCCGAACAACTAGAGAAGAAATATTTCACAACATCAATAATTACATAGTACACAAAGGGATCCGGTGGGGAAAATGTATGGCTTCTGTTCGGAAGGAGCTAGCGGCCTTGCAGGCAGGCATAGTGGGGTTGTTTCTATGGTCAAGGAAGTAGCTCCGAATATGAATTGGGTACATTCTTTCATACACAGGGAAGCGTTAGCCCCAAAGGAATGCCCCTAGAATTTAAAACTGTGCTATACAATGCTGTAAAGATGGAATTTTATTAAGGCTCGATCGTTAAATAACAGGTTATTTTCATTGCTTTTCGATGAAATGGGCAGTGAATATATACAACTTTTCCTTCATTCCGAAATTCTCTAACTTTCCAGGGGCAAAGTACTCACAAGCTCATTTCAATTAAGGCACGAAGTTTTGTTATTTGCAAATGAAAGTAATTCTAATTTTGCATGACTTTTTTGTTGATAAAGCATGGTTATCAACACTATCCTATCTTTCAGATATTTTTTTCGAAATTAAATGAACTAAATCTCTACCTTCAGGGAAATTCTTTCACTCTTCTTGATGTCTACGACAAAATAAAGGCATTCGAGGAAAAACTGGTGTTATTGATTAATTATGTAAAAGAGAGAAAATTTGCACCTTTTCCAACATTGGAATGCTTTTTAGTGGAAAATGATATTTTTGTTCATTGTGAGTTTGTGAAAAGGGTTTGTGATCACATCAAAATTCTGAAACGGAATTTTGAAACATATTTTTCGAATAACTTTTATAAGAAATTTATGTGGGTTCGTGATCCATTTCAAGCTTGCAGCGACGAGAACGATCTTTCGTTATCGAAAAAGGAATAGTTAATTGAGCTTTCAAGAATCAAGTGGACTTAAAATGCAATTCCGGGATCTTGGTTTCGATCGATTTTGGATCTCGTCTTCAGTGAGAAGTGAATTACCCTAATTATCTGAAGAAGCATTGAAAACCGTCATGCAGTTTTCTACAACCTATCTTTGTGAGAAAGGATTTTCATCGCTCCTTCAAATAAAAACAAAATTCAGAAATCGTCTTTGTGTGTGTGTGTGTGTGTGTGTGTGTGTGTGTGTGTGTGTGTGTGTGTGTGTGTGTGTGTGTGTGTGTGTGTGTGTGTGTGTGTGTGTGTGTGTGTGTGTGTGTGTGTGTGTGTGTGTGTGTGTGTGTGTGTGTGTGTGTGTGTGTGTGTGTGTGTGTGTGTGTGTGTGTGTGCCGATCTTCGACTGAAGTTGAACAATATTGAGCCAGATATCCAGCAATTATGCAAGGGCCGAGAAGCTCAATCATCTCATTAAAAATAAGTTATTTGTTTAATAAAAATTAAAACTTTTTTCAATGATGATACACTTTTAATCGTTTACTTCCAGGTGAACTCTGTTTTTCCACATGTATTCAAACGTAATCCCCATATAGGTTTCTTTTTTTAAAAAATACGTAATTTAGTGGTCTGTAGACTTGTTTTAAGCATTTTACTGCTCCTTGGGCTTAGAACGGTTGAGAAACGCTGCTTTAACCAATACTTTGCAGACTCCATCCCAGACCTGCACAGCAATATTCCGCCAATCACCAAACGAGACCCTCCACTTGGACCGCAATCAAAACAGACATTATGGTTCCCAACCATAAAAGAAGCAGAACTTCTCTTTGCAATACATCAAATCAAACTAAAGAAAGGCCCAGGAATTGATGGTATAAGACTTAAGGATATCAAGCAACATGCAACTAGCTTGTTGCATGTTGCCTGATCCTACTAAAATGTCCCTTATCCTACTAAAATGTCCCTTATACTACTAAAATTAATAAATAAAATATTTAAAACAGGACAGATACCAAGTATGCTAAAGACCGCCATAATTACACCCATATACAAACATGGAAAAAAATTTAATCAGCAATTACAGACCCATAGCAACATTACCAATTATCAATCAAATTATGGTGCGGATCACACTTAAGAAACTCACAGCATACACAGAGACCTTTCATATTATCCCCAAAACACAATATGGTTTTCAGAAAAATAAGGGAACAACATCTCTCTTGGATGACTTTACAGGCGTAATTAATACCGCCTTAGACAAAACAAAATTGCCATGGTAGTCTTTATTGATCTAACTAAAGCATTCGATACACTCACACATCAAATCGTGTTAGAATAGCTGAGGCATGTTGGAATAGACGGGCCTCTTCACAGTTGGTTTACAAACTACCTTCAAAATAGAAAGCATATCACAAGTATCGGGTTAAACTGAAGTAGAGAGCTACCAGTAACCTGTGGAGTACCACAGGGAGCTGTACTCTCCGAAACTGTATTCAACATTTACACACACGATATTAATCAGCTACCTCTCAAAGGTAAGATATTCCAATACGCAGACAATACGACTATAATATCCATCCATAATAATGCAATCATAGCCCAAACAAATATGCAACAATTCAGTACTTCCCAAACTTCTGGATGTCAGGACACCCTTTGCAAAAATTAAAATATATCACGCCCCCCTCGAAAAAAAATCGTAATAGAGAGATATATTATTATTATATTTATTGTATTTATATTCAATACAAAACATACACAGCGAATATTATAAAAATCAAATGCATATATTATATTTTTTGACTCTTACCGTTTAGTTCTGAAGACGATGCGGCCTGTTCTGGTAAATTATGAAATACTCTCCTTTTTTTTGAGTCTGTTTCTGCTTCTTCTGATTGTTCGCGGAATTTTTATTTTTTATTTTTTATCAGCCAGTTATCCATCTCAGGGTTACATTTTTTAACGTAGAATAGATCAAATAATATCACCACTTACCGATACTGGCACACCACAGACTGATAACATGAAATTAGTGAATATTACCTGAATAAGGGAATCCCCGGACCAGGAATATTTTTCTCTTTTGTGACTTTTCTCCCTTTACGGTAATTAAGCCTAACGCAAACAGACAGCAAAGGCAGGTTATTAAAACGTGCATATGATTGGTGCGGTATTAACAAAAGATCGCGCAACGCAACCGAAAGATAAAAGCATAGCTGACAATTGAGTTGAAATGCTAACTCTCTTCAACCGAATTCCATATGTGAAACTGCCATAACATTCATTATATATATATATATTACTGAGTTTTAACACTTTTACGAATTTTAACATGTTCGGTTGAATTTTATTGTTGCCTTGGGAAATCGAACTGGCACACATCTAATTAATAACAACAGTTTTTAGTTAGATACTCTGTTTGCCCATTTGACATAAATATACATATCAAACGAGTTTTGATATGTATATAAAATCAATATCAACAGTCTCTGATTAAGAACGCGAATGCGTGATGAAAGGGACAGGAAGATTTGTAGCTTCACTGGAGAGCATTCGAAGTAAATACAATTAACCACTGCTTTGAAATGAAGCATATGAATAAGCAATATTTACTAATATTCATTAAGCGCCGAAATACGCGGGAAGCAAAGTTTGTAAACCAGCACCAATATGTGAATTTTTCCATTAAAATATAAAAAATAACAAAAAAGAAATAATAAAAGTTAAATACGTTTCTTTTAAAATAAAAAATCTACTTTGTCTTAAAATATTTTAAATTTGTTTTCATTATTTCACGGCCCCCTCAACAAAACCTACGGCCCACAGTTTGGGAAGCGCTGTGCAACATGACATAAATCTGATCATGGACTGACTCACGAAAAACTCCATACATCTAAACTGAGAAAAGACCAAATTAATGATATTCAGAAAACCACTGACTCGACCAGTTGATAACAAATATATAACCGTCCAACATGTTCCTACATACCTAAAAACACTAATATACAAAGCACTATGCCAAAATATACTAAGATACGCTATAACAATGTGTGCTTTCTGTGCACCCTACAAACTAAATAGATTAATGTCGCTGCAGTACAAAATGACAAAACTGATCTTTTGGGAAAAAGAGAAAATCACGACCTTATAAACATTGCAATGTCAGAACACAAAATACTGACAGCAAAACATTTATGTCACTATGCAGCTTTGCTAAAACATTATTTCGTTGCCAACTACAGGACAGTCAGAAATACACACCATATAACAAGACCTCAGACAACTAATTATATCACATATAAATACAATAATCACTATGGAAAGGCCACACGAAACTTCTACACCCAGACATGCTAAACAAATTATCTTTTGAATATAGAAACCTTACAAACTACAATAGCCTGAAAAGAGCTCTAAAGGCACACTATGAACAAAAAACACTCACACAAAACACCATACAAACTTAATGAAACACAATATAATCGTTCAGGATTCCAGTTTAGTGACGCATCAATACATTCCAAGTTGTCGTTTATGTGTGTGTGTGTGTGTGTGTGTGTGTGTGTGTGTGTGTGTGTGTGTGTGTGTGTGTGTGTGTGTGTGTGTGTGTGTGTGTGTGCGCGCGCGCGTGCGAATTTCTTAATCAACGGATGCAGTGGAAATCAAGCCAATTATACATAGATTTGATTTCATAGCTTCCCAACACAACAGCAAATAAATAATAACCAACTGGTGTCATCCTCAGATAAGCTCACAAATAAGCTTCGAGGATGAAAGCTGAGAAAATACATCTCATCTCTCATCCATTCAATTATTATTATTATAAAATAATATGCTGAATGCCACTCAAGATGATAATTGTATATATGTAAATATTTGAGAGATCATGTGTCAAAATTATATGTATACGTATAAACAGTTTAGAAATTAATAAAAAAAAAAAAATTATTATTATTATTTTCTTTTGCAATGAATTAAATATTCATGGTCACTGAATGGTCGATCATTCTTAACCAAGTGATAAGCAGGGTTAAAAATATTTCCTGTTGTGCTGATATAATGCTCTTTTTGTTGTAATGTTAAACTTTCTAACTGAATTGACTCGCATTATTTGTGTACTATAGATGCCTGATGGGCAGAAATTTCAGTTCTTGGGGATTTCAATTGCTGAGTTTTTTCTGTACCGTTAAATGTAATTGTGCAATTCACCCATTCGTTACTGAGAGTTTTCTAAGCATTGTTCATGAATAAATATTTTATAGTAAAAATATATTCTGAGGAGAATAATATTTGTGAATATGTCGAAAAGCTCAGACCCAGAACGCCTAATTACATCTGTGTATTGTTAATTTTCACACATTGAACCCTTTCAACATTTGGGAAAGGGGATACCGCTGTTTATGCAAGCCGATTACAACAATGGTCTGCGTATCCTCTGTTCTCAAAACTGAAAGAAATAACATCTATGTTGCAAATGTTAGTGACCAATCAGCAAGGAAGTATAAAGAAAATTTTTCCACTAAAATTGAAGATCAAGGTAGTCTGTATCCGGTTCTCAAATCTAGTAATATTGAATACTTTCTTCGCAAGTTCGTATTGTAGGGTGAAAGTGCTTGTTTCGAAATCGTAGTGCCGTGATTTTTTAAAAGTAATAGGCCTGCAGATTTAAAGTTTAATATAAACAAGAGACAAGGGAGTTTGTTTATTTTTGGTATTAAGAAATCTCTTATTGAAGGTCTTTGTGATGCAACAGATAGAGTCATCCACCACCAGCCTACAAAGCGATCTCCAGGATGTACAAAAGGAGGGGAAAATTACCAGCACACAGGATAAAAAGTCTGCACTCATTCGTAAGTCTTATAATAATATTATAAATTTTTGTTGATCAGAATGGGATATGACAATGAAAATCAGCACAAATTAATTGAATGATGTTTATGTTTAATTGATGTTAAATTAATTATTAATTAATAATTCATTATTAATTAATAATAAAATCAGCTAAATTAACAATTAATTATTAATTAATACATTACAAAATAACCAATGTGTTCCGTGAAAATATCAGGATTTGTGAAGTGTTCCGTCATCGGAAAAGTTTGGGAAACCCTGTGATAAACAATCACTACAACCTAAATATCCATTCTTTGCTATGAGCCACTTATGTTTGTCCTTGCGTTCAAGCCACTGTTGCTCCGACCATACTGCCGGATATTCTACATGTATAGAATTAGCGTCAATTGCATTACCTGAATGTTCTTGATGTCCTGTGATAGCTGAAGATACACTCGCAACATTGCACAAATTATCTTGCATTTCCGGTTTTTCTGAAAGCATTGAAGTAGGAATACGCTCGCACTCATTGTTCTTTTTCGGTAGAAATTTTGCATCGTATTCCGAACATGTACTAGAATTTTCATTCTTTTTCAGTTTTGAGAAGTAATTGGTTATTTTGTTTTAATTGGTTCTCTTCATATTTGATGCACTATGATGCACTATTACACTTTTATTCTTAAAATACTTTCTCCAACACCATATAACTATAGCGAGGACACAGTTTCACAGAGCACTACACGTTTTATCTTAAGTCCATTGAATTGTTAGGGGTGTAGTGATGACAAACGACCAACCGTGGTAGCATTGGGTGGGGACGCAATATTGTCAGTTTTCTTTGGTTTTGAAACTTCTTTCGAAGTTTCAAAACTAAAAACCAGTTCGAAACCAAGTTTTTCCAACGAAAGATGTTTTTATTTTATTTGATTTATGTTTTATTTTTGACCGAAAAATGGTCCAAAAGAAGCAAAAAAGCTTGGCTTCCGCTAATCATAGCAGCATTTATTTTTTTTTTTGCGACAGTGTAATTATTAAGTACTTCAGCGTTATTGGTAATTCAGAGGTTAAAGTGGTAGCAGATTACTGCAATCAGCTAGCAAAGTAGTTACATTATTATTATTACCTGACACCTCTAGTCTAAAAACTCATCGCGGGAGGGCTCTACAACTTCTCTACCAACTACAACGAACCGCAATTATACCAGCGCCATCTACCGGCCTCCACCACCACTAGTAATTTCACAGACATCCATGTCCACGTCGGGATTCGAACCCGCAGCCTTTTGGCTGGAGAGTAGATACGCTAGCCGCTCGGCCAACCAGGCCGGCAGTATGGTATTGAAGTCATCTGTTATCACAACTGGAAAAAAAAGTATCTTTTAGGAGCATTGCGCAAAATGCGTAAGCGCCGTTTAGATTTGTTTTGTCCCTCCATCCGTCTGTAAGTAAGATATCCTAGGACTCTGGAAAACAGATTTTATAGAAAAATGGTATTTGTAATTCCTACAAATATTTAATGGGCCCATTCCAATTATTGTTTCAGTCGAAGGGATTCAAAGGGACAAAATGTATTTTGTTCTGTTGAAATTTAATAAATTTGGTAGTTTGCTTTTTTGTGACCTCTGTTTGTCCAGCAGTTTCAATCAAATCATTTGAGATGGCAAAATTAGACAAATTACAATTATGTGCAAAATGTGTATACCAAAAAAAAAAAAAGGAAATAATCGAAGATAATCACAGAAAAGTAAGTTTCGTATTCCCATTTTTGTATGCTAATGACGTTATCATTAACACAGAATTGAACTTCGAATCGTCTCGCGATGAGTCCTAGGCCTCCTTAGTGGTTTCACGCAATAATAATAATAATAATAATAATAATAATACCTCGTTATTGATACATGGCCAATAATGAAAGTAGATTTATAACGAGAAGAATTAAATATATTATGCAAAAAAAAAAAAAAAAACGATCGCATTTATTTTCTCATATCGAACCTTAGGCCTTTAATGTTTCATTTAGATACGTTTTGGAAAATATTTCAGTATTTAATAGATTCATCATTGTTCATCCGTTAGCACACATATAAAAGCACTCGTAAATAATTTTGCATACATAAATAAATAAATATTTCAAAGAACAGAACGATTTTCTTGAACTATACTCAGAAAGTTTATTTTATTCCATATTTATCGAGTTCTTCCAATTTTAATTTCAATCATACTAATTTTAGCTGGCAACTGTTCTAAAATGATAAAAAATTACATACCAGAAATGACAATGAATAAATCGTCTACAGTTCAGTATGCTAGAAACATATTTTACTTTGTATGAATATAATGAAGAATGACGTCACTGTGTAAGTTACATTATTACGAAATGCATTTTATCATGATCTATCTCCCTCGGAAATAGAATTATTCTCAGAGATGGAGAAACTTCAATTTTGTCATTTCGTGAAAGTGGACTTTCAAAATTCTGAATATTCTTTCTTGTGTTGTACTGGAGATGAAACAGTCAGCCGATTAGCACTATTACTGTAAAATCAATATGAAGTTTGAACGGAATGCAAAATTATCTCATCACTTCAAGATTTGATAGTACAAACTTTAGTGATTGTTTTTTTTTACAAAATTTTTATTTTATGTTTGTTAATCGGGAAATGTTTAAAACACGCTAGTAAAAATTCATGCAAATTTTAAGAAATCATTGAATAATTTTGAAGCCGATTGGTACCGAAACAGACACCACTTGAACGCGTCAAGATACACCTAATTTATGAATATTATGTAAAAAATCACCTCTGATATTCAAAGAACCCTCACAAGACATTAAATGAAGACAAACGAGTCGGTTTCATAAAGAGCGATTAACAGCCATAACACTTTGGCCTCAGAGCCTTAATTGTTTCTGTTTTTCTTGCTAGCTTACCGATTTCACGAAGCATCATTTCATTTCCATCAAAATAGAGAGAGAGAGAGAGAGAAAGAGAGAGAGATTTAAACGGTTCATGATGTAAATTGCTCTTTATAATGAGTTTTTTCTTTCCGTTTTTTTTAATGCAACCAACACCGTTAAGCTAGTCGCATTTCAAAATCTCTTCAGAGGATCTTAAGGGTAACGAAAGCTTTCGACAGTTTTTCTTATTGGCCATTCGCTAAATTTAACCAGACTGACTGCTCATCATTAAATAGGAAACAAGATCAGGAGAAAATTAAATTTTAAATGGACTCCCCATCATCTTCGCTAATACAAGAAGTTGGAAACAGTGGAAGAAGCTTTTCTTTTCTTTTTGTCTTTTTTTTTCCCCTCTCATGGGTGCGTCCTACAACCGTGAGAGAAAACAGACAAAGTTTATTAGACA
Source organism: Typopeltis vanoorti (assembly GCF_054136105.1). Taxonomy (NCBI): domain Eukaryota; kingdom Metazoa; phylum Arthropoda; class Arachnida; order Uropygi; family Thelyphonidae; genus Typopeltis; species Typopeltis vanoorti. The sequence continues at coordinate 158,591,869 of NC_143551.1, forward strand.
CCATACATCTTTAGAGAACCAAAAAGAAAGAATATTATAATATCTTGAACCGGTGGAAATAAAGTGAACAGAAGTAGTTTCTTTGTTATTATAAGAAGAGCATCTTGATAGCTTCTGTTCATCAGGGAAATTAAAAATTCTTTTTCGCAAGAAAGAAATCAGGATGAAAAATTAAAAATTATATATCACTACGAAATAATAACACAAGCGCATGAATGGTTTCACAAAAGTCAAAAATTTATGCTTAAAGCTTCATAAAAATAAAAACAAAAGCCTTGGATGAAGTGAATGATGATCATATTTTTTGTAAAGATGTTTTGAAGTGCTGGGCATCAGAACACCAATTTATTATGCAAGGAGACAAATAAGGTAAAAAAATACATTTTCCTTCCTACTTTAATTGTTAACAGCCGTTACTTATGTTGCTTTCTGTTTTCCCTTGTATTATGAACTGTGTTCTACTGAACTGACGCCTACCTCTCCCAAGGTTTTTCGAAAGTATGCAGAAACACCATTGAACACCTGCTCTTTCGGAATTCATAAGCACAAGCGAATCAAATGTTCTCCAAGGACAATATATTTCATATATAAGGATTCTTCGCATCACCACGAGAATGGAACGTAGATGTTTGCCAATCGTGGAAAGTATGTATCATTGTTCTTCATACTACGCTACAAAAAGGAAGATGCCACATTTGAGGAAACAATCTCACATTCGGAGAAAGAGTAACTCATTACTGAATATATATAGTTTAGTACTCCCCAATTATTATTTTTTTTATAAAATAGACTAATCATTCCGCTAATGCAAACTACATAATGTAAAAACGCTATGCGTAAATATAGTTAGTCTTGAGATACATTTATGAAATGATACATAAATCGAGGAAACGTAATTATCTACAATAATAATACTGCATCCTACTTTGATTGTCGTAAAATTTAGGGAAGTTGTTTTAGATGAGTTGAATAAATGAATAAAATTGCAGTGAAATTAATAAATGAATAAAGACGGTCAAACTGAATGTAGTAATTAGTGATATATTCCATATACATTTATTATTAAGTCTCAAAACTTATCGCCAAAAGCCACTTTAGATTACACAACACAATCTATCGCTCACCATCTACTATACATTACCCAGTATTTTTGTCTCTTAACTAAGTGTGTTCTCTGGTTAGTTCGCCAGTTTGGCTAGAGGAAAACCAAAGTTTCCCGAGAAGAAAACCCTGTTCCTACCGTATAAGACTGACTAACTCACTTTTCACTGAAAAGTTCACGTATAAGAATTGTTCGCATCCCGACGAGAATGGAATGCACGTCTTTTCCAATCGTTGAGCGCATGTCTCATCGTTCTTCATACTACACTAGAAAAGTGCTGTTGGAAGGTGCCGCATTCAACGGCATTAATAAATGTCTGACTTTTTTTTTTGCTTTTAAAGCAAAAAAAAAAAAACAAAAAACAAATATGGCGCCATTGATTCAGCCATTTTATACACATTCTATATTATTTTTTTTTCAATAGAGATTAAATAATATAATCATACACTGACATTTCATTACAAATCTTTTCATTCGTATTTATGCATGTTTTTATTTTTTTAGAATTTTTGATAAATAAATCCAGTAAATTCTAAAAAAAACTCTTTTAGTATTGAAATCGAATTTAACTTTAAATACCTCTTATCAGAGATTTTGTGTTTTTAGTATATCAAAGCAACCGCATAGCGAAGGTCGTCTCGATAAATCGGGCCAATAGGATAGGTGAAGATGCTGCGTAATCACGAAAAAATACGAAAGACAGTCCATGAATTATAATAAAATATACCAAATTAAGAAATATATACATAAAAATATAAAATAAAGTATTTAAATTGAGTTAGCGCTTACAAGAAGTATCGAACTATATAAAAAATATATATATATATATATATATATATAACTCTACATTAGCGTTTAAGTGTGATACTAATGGTTTTTCATGACATGAACAGTAGTTAATATTTACATTGAAGTTTGATATACTTTATGAGTAATAAGATCTTTTACGAGAGAATATCATTAGTAATGAAGCTCTGTGCTTTTATTGAAAACTTAGGAGGATTGCTAATAGTTTACGATAAAAGCCAGAAAAATAGACCGCTTATTAAATCAATTTTTTGTTTAATTGACGTAATCATAAACCTCGTTAATGAAACCTTCGACTGTGTCCTGATTGTCCAACAATTAATATGGATCCAAGAGGGTCCGTAAGACGGAAAGACAGGAAGCAATTTTCGAATAAAAAACCTTAGATTCTTTCTTATGAAAAAGAAAGCCTTTGTCCTTTATTTTTCCTCTTAAATACCGTTGATGGCAAAAAAATTCACATATCTTGATTAGAAAGACCTGCTTCAGATATTAATAGGATCTTGATCCCCCTTTTTTTTTTTCTCGTGAAATCTTTGTTCAACAGAGGAGTGAATCATTGCATCAAGCACAGGAACTTACCGCAATGGTGGATTCTCTTTTACAACAGTACTGGAAGAAAATACTCAAAGCACAAACATAACCCAAAAGCTCAGAAAAATGTTGTTGGGCGCACCTCCGTATCTCAACTTAACTCCAGCATACTTTATTCAAATCGCTGTTTTAATGCTACCTTATGTTACTACCTTACCCTAAGTTTCTTAAACTGTTGAATTCCCTCATAAATACTTACAATGAAGTTTAGTTTAGGAATCAAATAAAGATGAAAATTTTACCATCATTAATTAATAAAAATACCAAAAATTAACATTTCTTATTGAGACTATTCAAAACTAAATATTTTATTTAATTTTATGTTACTAAGATTATTCTTGGATAAACGATTGTCTGACCGCATTCTCTCAAAGTGTCTGACTACATTCTCTCAATCCCTTTGGAATATTTTCTTCTGAATTTTAACTGAAAATTCTTTCGGGTGTTTCTTGAAGTAAACTATACCTGACGGCAATTTTCCAGTTAACTTTCCGTTCGTTAGAACGTGCATGGCATCAGTACTCCACAAAACTGAAAGGAAGAGAAATTTTTCGTTGCAGCTGGATGTGGATTTATAGTTTTCGCGAGGTGAGTGTCTGTCCCCAATACCAGAAAGCGCGGAAGCATAGCAACTTACCGTAAGCATAACTAACGGATTACTAGCACTTTGGTATTAACCCACGTCTTTTAATATTCCACAATAAGATCCCTAGGGGGATCGATACCGTGCACTGGGAATGACGTCAGACGCAGCTGATGAAGTCGACGAAGATAAAACGGAGTTTCCACTAAAACCATGGAATTAAGGTTCATCTTAATGTGTCTTTGGTTGCATTTTTGAGAAAAATAATAATTAGTTACGATACAAAGCTCTGTTTCTAACAGGCTGACTTTAATCGATAATGTTTGCTTATTTACGTAGAAAAGGTGAAAGAGGAGAAATAAATGTAACATATGTTATTGGTGTTGGGAAGCAGAATTCACCACGGTATTAATCGTTGCTGAATTGGCTTTCCACACTGAAAATTATAGGAAGCAAAAACGGGACTAAATTATTTTAATCCTTAATTTTTTCCCTGTTGCTATCCAAAAAATCCTATTGCTAAATAACAATTTAGCAATAGGATTTTTTTTTATTGAATTGATACTTAGAAATTATTACTTATTTTTTGTACTGATTGTATTAATAATTATCGCTAGATATTTCTAGTAACGTTATTCGCTATAGATTACAGTTAATGCACTTTGAAAATTTTGGAGGTGATAATTTTGTCATAATCTCTAAAACAATAATGGCTGTATCGGAGAATTTAAATGGAGACTTTCTTTTTCATTCTATTTCAACTGTCTGCAAGCGTTACTGATCTAGATTTTTTTGGGGGGAAGGCGGGATGGTTGCGAAGCGATTGGCCACTAGACTAATCATGCTGACAATAATAATAATAATATTAATATTAATATTAATAAAAAGAGACAGCATGCCTCTTTGCAGATTGTGTCTTTAGTACAATACTTATGGCTACACATGACTAGAATCATATTACGCTCCGTATCTTATCATCACTTTGAAGACGTGGTCAGAAATTTAGTATAAGTTTAATTTATAATAATAGAAACTTCCACTGTATAGCCCTCATAAAGGTTCCAACAGTTTAGAAGGAAACGACAGTAAGTTATTGTTAATCACATGTGGAAACATTTTATACATGGCGTTCAGTTATGATGAAATTTCTCTCTGTGTTTATTATAAGCGGGGGAAGTTTATAAGGAAAACACGAAAAGGGATGTTTTTCTTTCCTTTTTCTTTCTTCCTTTGTGCTTACAGTTCAATTTGTCTTCTGTATCTTAAAGTTTTTTGTAATTTAATCCCAATTTATTTATTTATCATATGGGTGCAGGGATATGAAACAAACAGTGACCACTTCCTGGTTAAAATAAAATTAAGATTACCACCTAAATGGCTACAAGTAACAAGAACAGAAAGAAAATTTAAAACATTATAAAACTAGACTATTAAATGACACAAATATACAATGGCTATATGAACAAAAAATTAACCAATATCTAGATAAAATAAAACAAAATGAAGAAATATAAATAGAATGGATTAATATAAAAACGATACTAAATACAGCAGCAAATGAAAGTTTAGAAAAACACAAAAAAAAATTCAATAAAAGGAAAACTGAAGATATGGGATGATACAACCAAAGAAATAATCAAAATGAAAAAAGAAGCCTATCACAAATAGTTAAGCAGTAAAATATTAGAAGGTGAAATAGAATATAAAAGAATAAGAGTAACTAAAAGAGAAGTCAGAAAAAGACATAGAGAATCGTGGAACAAATTTGTTTCTAATTTATAACATGATTTATATAAAATAAGACCCAATGTATATAAGATTTTGAAACACTTAAATGCAGATACTAAAGAAAACATAAAATTTAAACACCGAATTGAAATTAGAAGAATTTCTAAATTTCTACACAGAATTGTGTAGATAAATATAAATTGACAGATAAATATTTTTAAAAAGACAACTGGCAAACACTTAATGAAAATTAAAAGGAAATAACTAAAGAAGAATTAGAAATCAGCATGAAAGAAACAATAAACGGAAAATCACCTGGAGAAGATAAGCTGGGTTCAGAACTGTATAAATATGCAGGAACAAGATTCAAAGAAAGACTTCTATTATTTTAAAATAAAATGTATACAACTGGTAACCTCCCAAAGACTGGAAAAAAGAAACTGTGATTCCTATCTTTAAAAAAGGCAATAGAGATTACCCTAAAAACTATAGAGGTATAAGCATACTAAATTCCTGTTACAAAATATATAGCAGAATTTTAAATAGCAAATTAATGAAATATTCCGAAAACTTTATTTTAGAAGTAAAGAATGGGTTTAGAAAAGGACGATCATGTATAGACCCAGCCTTAGGCCTAAAATTAATAATAGAGAAAAGAAGAGAATACAATTTAGAAACACATATTGCATTTATTGACTTTGAAAGAGCATTTGACAAAGTTAAAAGAAACATATTATTTAACATATTAAAAGAAAGACAAATACCAAATAATATCCAAATAATACCAAAGATATCACAAATATGTAAGAAAATAATCA